>NC_079509.1:40058676-40294736 GCF_030052815.1 Hevea brasiliensis | reverse complement strand
GTAATGGCAATGTCCTGTAGCAAAATAATTTTTTTGAAAAAGTTGCAAAGTTTATTAAACGAATAGATATTAAAAATATAATTAATACTAAAGTACACAATTATAATTTTTCAGCAGTGACTGTTACCTGTTGTAATGCCCATAAACCCCATTTTTTAAAATTCTGTTAATTAAAGGCCTTAACAGTAATGGTACGCCATTTTTCTTCTAAATAGTGACTGTTGTGTAACGGCTGTTTTTAAAACCATGGTGGTTACACCTTCTGAGACTTATAATATAACAGTACTATGTGAGGATGTGTATAGTTGAATGAGGTTTGAAGATGCAGCTCTAATCGAGTAAAATGGAGGAAACAATTCTGTATAACTGTCCCAATTAATTTGAGATTCAGGCTTAGTTGAGTCGAGTGTATTGGTTTAGATTTGGTATGTATTATGCATTAGTGCCCTTTCAATTTTGAAAACCAACCTGATCTGTTTGATCCTTGGTTCTTGTGTTACCATGCATATCAAGAAGTGCATACTAATTTAATAACATAAACCTTTCGTGAGCTCCTTTTGTCTGTCTCTGAAAAGTTAATTTATGTAATAGATGTGAGCCATATTGAATTATAGATAGTTTTCAATGTTTTTTTAATTCAATCTTCACAGGTATTTCACCATTTCTGTCAGGATTCCTATATAAACTATTATGTTCTGTTTGAATGGTTTAAGGTCAAAATGACACATGTTTTGTAAAAATCAATGGTCTTGGATTGAATTCTTCATATATTACCATGAGTATAGAGTCCATTTTATGTTTCAGTTGTGACTAATGTATTTTGCCTGATCATTAGATTTTCCTAGTGATCATATACGATTCCCTGTTTAATAGTACACATCCTCTAATTCCATATTAATTGGTAGTCCTGTTGATGGATGTAGTAGTGATATCGATTCAAACAGAAGGGGCAAGAGGGAATATTTCCAGCAGTAAGAGAACGTAGGAAGAAGTGCAGAAGAGATAAGTGATGGGAAAAGGGACGGAGAGTGACATAGGATAGCATTGTGCAGCAAGAGAATAAAACAGTTGAGAATAGAGGCAATAGAAGAAAAGAAAAATGTGACTGTGTGTGTGTGTGTGTGTGTGTGTGTGTGTGTGTGTGTGTGTACATGGGAGAGAGAAGGCAAGTATGGCCCAAAACCAAATTCTCAAATTTCCATTTTCAGTAGGCTTAAAAAAACGCTAGTTTGTATACGAATATCTAGAAACCTTTTTCTGTTAGGATTTGACTAACACCAAATGCTTTAATCTGTAAGTTACTGTGTAATAATAAAAAACCTATATTTCCTTAATAGGAATTTGCATAGGACTCTTACAAGGGGAAAAACTTTAAATTTAAATTATCAAAACTAACAACTAAATTAGAATAACTCCTAAGTTTTTCTTTCTTTGATTTCCTCATTGATAAATTGGCGCAGTGGTCAGCCTTTCTAAATATTCAGATTTCTTCCAGCAGAAAAGCATTTTAGCTTTTGTATTGCACCCCAAGTAAGCACTAGGTCTCTGCTATTAGTCTCTTGATAAGTGTCAAATCACCATCACAACTAAACAAAAGCATTTCATTTATGTTTTTCATAGAAGTGATCAAGTTCCACTGGTGGGTTTGTGATAAGCCTAAATTAAAACTACTGATAAGATAAAAATAAATCTTAATGTTCTAAATAGTTTATTAATTTTAATTCTAGTAGTTAACTTTATCAGTTTTGTTTAATCTCAGGTTAGATTCATAATTTCTTGAAAAACAAAGAATTTCCAAAGGAAGAAGACAATCACTGATGCTCAACAGAGTCTGGGAAGGGAGAAGGAGATACTCAGAAAACGTGTTAATAATTTGATTAGAAGGAAAAGGCTTATTGAGGTGCAGAAGCTGTTGAAAATGAAGAAATGAAACATTGGGTTTAGATACACAGGCTAAGGTTTGTTGCCTGTACTGTTTATTCCTTTTGGAATGGTGAACTGGTCCAATTATTCTGTTTAGTTTTGATTATATATCAGATTTGAAATTGTTTCCTTTTCTTTCCTCCTTTCTTTCTCTTATTTTGATCCAAAATGTAATTGTGCAGCTGGGAAGTCGCCTGGTGGAACTGTTAACTGAAACAGCTTTTGTGCAACCTCACAACCAGTCAGCAGATATTCCACCTGATGTTCGACCTGCTTTTAGGCACAGATTTAGAACTATAACAAATAATCCAGGGTGCGATTTTTTTTTCCCTATCTCCATTTTATTTTTAATCCAGGTGTTTGGTATGCTGATAAATCATATTTAAACAATGTGATTTTTGGGCCCTTTTTTTGCATTAGGGAACTACCTGGGTGAATGAACTTTGGCCATTATCTTATTCTTAGGTCCCTGCAGATGATATCTCTCTGTGCATTGCCTCATTTGAGAGATGGGCGATGATTAGACCCTAGATTTTATGCACAGATATTTGTGATCTTGAATGACACAATTTCACAGCATAGTTTTCTCTAATCTCCAACTAGTCATTTTACCTGTGTATTACTCTATTTATTTGTGTTTTAATTTTAATAACATAATTTAATATGTTTGTCTTATATTTTATATTTTCATAATAATATTATAAAATTTTGTTAATGATAAAATTTTTAATTAATTATAATTTTATTTTAAGTACTAATAAATTAATTAATTAATTAATAGATTATTTTTTATTGTTTTTTAAATTAGTTGACATATACCAATAAAATAATAAATAAAGTAGAAAAAAAAATTACATATGCTAGGTAATGGTTTTGAAGTATCATTTTTAAAATTCTTAGATGTTAAATATAAGAAATATTTTAAAAAAATATATTTTTAAATTTTATTAAAAATTTTAATTGAATAATTACTTAAATAGATATATATTAATATAATTTTTAAAAAATAATTTTCCTTTTTTCTAATATGACTGAAAGTTTAATTTAAAAAATGATTGATTTAAAAGATATATAATATTATGAGAAAAGTGTTACAATGTCTTAAATTGTAAGCTTTAGTACTTTAAAATTTTTAAAAGATGTAGTAAAAAGAAATTTAGATAATTATTATTTTTTTTATATGAGATAAGATTTTAGTAGTTGAATTTGAAAACATTTAAATAAAAAAGTTGATATTTAATATGATAAGTTAATTTTTTAGTAAAAAAACTGTAAAAATAAAGATAAAAAACACTATCTTAAATTATAAACTTTAGAATTTTAAAATTCTTAAAAGATTTTGTAAAAAGAATTTTAGATAATAATTAATTTTTTATATGAGATAATATTTTAGTAATTGAAATTTGAAAAATTTAAGTTAAAAATTGATATTTAATATGATAATTTTTATTTTAAAAATTATAAAAATAAATATAAAAAAGGCACTGCCACATGGCAGCCTTTTAAACACTCCTATTAGCTAGATGGCACACTCTGGTTGCCTTTTATATATACGCTTACCTTCTTTGTGGGACTGTTATGATGAGTTTTACTTTATGGTACCTATAGGCATAAAATTGTGAAGAAGTATGGGGTTATAGAATGTGATCCCCTCATCCTCACTGGACTTGAAGGATCTGTAAGTCAAGACATCTCTTTTATTTTGAACTTGCTGATTTGGTTCATATAAAATTGATTTGCTCTGCCAAATTGTTCTTTAGGTGCATTCTCAATTCTGAACCTCCATGTTTAATTCACATGAAAATATTTTGAAACTTATGATATTGCATTGTTGCAATATTTCTTGGTTCTTGTTTTTCTTGGCATATGTGTCATTAAATAGATTAAAAGACAACTGTTTGAAATAAGAGATCTTAAGTTCTTTTAATGGTCATGCTGGAAGAAAGAAAAGAGATATCTAGTGATTTGCTTTTCTTTCACTTAAGTGCATATAAATGGTCTAATTGTTCATAAATCTTTGTTTCTGACTGTTAAATCTTTTGAATTTATTACCATGTATGAGTTTCATCAGTGCGACATAAATATTTGATATTGATATGTCTCGCCTCTTGAACTGATGCTACTCATCCAATATAAAATTTCCTTTTCCCAATGCAGGCTAAGCATATGTTGATTCCTTATTTTCCAATGCTAGTACCTCCCAAAAAGTGGAAAGGGTATGTATGAGGTGGTGTAGATATCACCTATTCTTCAATGACACTGTTATGTGCATTATTTACAGGTTTTTGAAGCCTCCATTACTCATTACTCCATTATTTATAAGCAAACCCTGAGTTGTATGTATAGCGGTCATTACCACCATTACGTAACTGTAATGGCTATTATTTACCGCTAAATAACGATAACGGCCACTTTAATTATGCATCTACCACAAATCACATGCAAATAATATTTTTTCTTCTCATTTCATTGATTCCTAAAAATGATAGATTTAATGTTTTTATTTGACGTATTTATGCTTTAGTTTTACTTGTATCTACTAATATTTAGTCATTTTATGAACTTTGCAAATTTTCCAAAAAAATTTGTGTAGCGCCAGTCTGTTACCATTATGTTATTGCTGTTACAAGCTTGTTTCTGTTACTCATGATCATGACTGAGAGTGCGAAAGTAGTGTAATTTGAAAATATGGAGGATTTTTAATAATAGCCTACAATCACGTGATCTCATAAGCTAATTTTGAAAATATGGAACTAACATTAAAATTATGAAATCATTAACAAACAAATAAAGATTAGGTCAATCCATGGTTGAATTAATTTCAATATTTCCTCCCTTAATACGACATGGGTTCATCATGGAAAATTCCTTGATTTATTTTTTGTATTCTTATGTTGGAGCGCTTATCTCCGGCTGATTACTTTGGTGGTAGATTATCTTGGAGCACTTCTCTCCAATCTTTATTGTTGATACACTTCTCATCAAAACTCTTTGTTGATGCATTTCTCATCAAACATTTACTTGGAGCATTTCTCTCCAATAATCCCATGAAAATTTTGGTGCACTTCTCATCATAGAATTTTTTTTAATAAAATTCCTAAATTTGTATGATGCACATTCATCAATTTTATATTTTAAGTATGTGTTTTATATTTTTTGGGGAGGGTTTCTCATAAGTTTTTCTATGAAAATACTAGTTTTTTCTCACATATCCTATAGGATCGCATACCATATTTTGGAAAAAATACTGATAAAGAAAAAGCATTTTAAGAGACTCTAAGATGGAATGAACTCATTCTCACACTCACACTATTTTATTCATCAAATAAACTCCTTATATACTAGTACATAAACAACCAATGCCATGGTAAAAGGTATAACAATCTCATTACTATTCTAAACACCTAATATTAAGAATCAAATACTTTTGTATCTCTTAAGGTTGTTTTTTAATAACAACCCATAATCATATGATATTTTAAAATATCTTCTAAAATATGGAACCAACTCAAAAATTCTAAAAATCATAAAGAAACAAATAATGTCTAGGTTAACCCATAGTTGAATTAATTCCAACATGGCGATATATAGAAATAAAATCCTTATCTCTTCTTTTCTTTTAACCAGTTATGTTTTAAAACTATCATGGGCTTTCTTTTGCCCTCTGTTTGGGAGCAATGAAAATTTGGGAGAGAAAGGGAGGAAGGTGAATTATGAAAGAGATTCTTGAGGAAGGTGAATAATGAAAGAGATTCTTTTTTGCCTGTGTTTGGGAATCTTGGAGAAAGAGGGTAGAAAGGAATATATAAGAAAAATTCTTCACTAGGACCCATTTAATATAATAACCCCTGGTGGATGTCCTTCATTAATAATAGACAAGAAAAAAAAGATAATATATACCAAGGGGAAGCCAAGCCGAATTAGCTTAAACCATTTTGGTGAAGGTACCTCCAAGCTCGTGGACCTTTGCCGACTATCTGCACACTTTACGAGTAGAGAATTTCACATAGTATTAGTGCTTGTCATATTTCGGGATTTGAAAAGCATGGTGGGTAGTTTTTCAGCTAGGCATAGGTGGGTCCATGAGATAGTGAGAAGAACTAGACTCATAGGGTTGAGCCAAAAAGAAGAGCTAAACTCTAGTAGGTGGGCCACCACATTCAGTGCATGACAATTGGACCTATAAACCTGTGTGTAATCCAGTTGCAGTTGAGGGAGGAGTGTTGGATGTCCCTTGTCAGTAATAAACAAGAAAAAAACAAGACAATATATAGCAAGGGGAAGCCAAACTGAATTGGCTTAAGCTTTGTCGACCATCATCTGTCACGCACTTTATTGGTAAAGGAACTTCACAACCCCAAATTGAGACAAAAGTAGGAGAAAGTGAACTCATGCTAAACTATATGTGAAATTACATTCTTATCCCTAACTTGCATTTCTTTTTTTCGATTCTTGGTTTGTGACATTTTAATTTGAAGTGATCCATTCCCGTTGTATTATCTTCCTTCATTTTCATCCTAATCCCAATAACTTGAGGAAAAATACAAAATCTTTCACCTCACTTTCTCCTCCCTCATTTTCTCCCCATCTCTTTCTCTCCTCACTTGACTTTTGTCCCAAACAGATGGGTTAAGCTTTTACTTTGGCAGTCAGCTGTTGGAATACAAGGATAACGCATGCCAGTCGCACTCGCACACCCCTCCCCAACCAAAACACTTATTTGTAAATATAGGCAGTGACACTTATTTAGAAACATGACTTCTGCACAAACTCATTTTGGAGATAATTTTTTTTTTCAATTTTCATATTTTATTATTAATTTTTAATTTAAGCACAATAATTAACTTTAAATTTTGCTATTTCTTAATTTATAATTTTAATTAATTAGTATGCCAATTATGAATAGAAAATCATGTCCATTTCAACAAATTTAAATTGTTTTTTAGGTGTTGAAGTATTAATATGTTGCATATTTAGTTAAATTCTTATTAAATTATGAATTAGAGTCATTTTCCTGTTTTGTTTAAAAGAATTCACACTAGCAATAGCATGAATATTACCATTTGCATTTGACCACAATTTGAAGTAATACCAAGCTTATTACTAATTCAAGATTTCTAGAATTCATGGATATTCTCTGTTGTTTTGAAGTTATTTAGAACTTATATTATATGATTTGATACAACTTGCAGGTATGACAAGGGTGGACACTTTTTCTTGCCTTCATATATCATGCGACTCATGGATCTAGGAAGCAACAAGATGCACTTAGGAGTGTTCCTGGAAAATATGCAGAAAGTATTTGAGGTGAAAACATGTTTCCGTGTTTGGTTATCTGCTTTTTTCTTTTTTCCCTGTTGTTACAGACTAAAATTTGAATATCTTTGTTGTCTAAAATATGTAAATTGTTGGTGAATGCCCCACAAGTACAAACACGTTTCTCCTAGTTGCTGATGATTGAAATATTAAAACAGGGGACGAAGTCTATTTTGTAAGTTAAAGAGGAGGTATCAAATTCAAGTGTACCTTCCAGTTGATGAAAGGCAAAGAAAGGGGTTGAAGGAATAAGTGATGCTCAATTCAGTTTGTCCTAGCCTAAATCCTATTCTAGTTTGGATTGGCTTTATAAGCTATTTTCCTTCATTTTACTCAGTTTAGGCTACATTTGGATAAAAGTATAGTGTTATTAAATCCTTATTAAATGGTGTTGCTTGTAACTTGTAAGTCATCCCAGGTCTACCCCTTGTCTTCTTACTTCCTCTAACTTTGATGTGCTCCTTTGAATTGGCCAGTTAATTTATAGACATGTCACCTTCCTCAACTTATTTTGTGCAACTTCCTCTCTTCGATTGATGCATCATTTCTTATCTGGTCCTTGTATTTTCTCCCATCCATTTTAGTTGGACTAGCAGGCACGCCATGTCATGTCAACTTCTGGGTATTAGATAGATCAGGTTGGAGGCAGGGGACAAGGGGCTTGTTCCCCAAGCCTTTTGAAATACAATTTAATTTTACTTTAATTGTTGGCTCCTCTAAAAATAATTTATATTTCTTGTTATGTTAGAGATTATATAAAATATTAAAATACATATTTCTCATTATATATATAATAAATTTTTATAGTATTGGCTCTCTAAAAAAAAAATTATAACTTAATTATAATCTACTATAGTAATTTTTGAATATATAATATGGTAGATAATGATTGTAAATTATTTTTTGAATTAAATTTTATATATAACATTGCCTCCTCAAAAGAATTTTTCTGGGTCTGCCTCTGAGATAGATCCTGTCAACTCAAACATGACACTGTTATTATATTGATTAACACAACGGATAACTTATTTAAATTAACAAATCATGTTAAATTTAACATGATATGGCACAAGTTGCCCATATAAATTAACATATTGTGTTAGAATTTAACAGGACACAGCACAAATAAACACATCTTAATAATGGGTTAAAGCTACTGATTTGTCTAATATTAACACTATTAACTTGGTTAATATGAATTAAATAAACAAGTGACAATTTAAAATTAAAATTTAGAACTTAATCATCAATTTCATGGATCATAAGTATTAGATTTTAATATTAACAGAATCCAAAAGTTGTTTAAACTCACATCTATTGATAGAAAACAGAGTCATAGAAGACAATAAAAATCTATGTCCATTAACATTCATGTTAAATGGTTAGTGTATTTTTATGAAGCACTAATCTTCAAATATTCAAGATATCAAACTTGCCAGGTTCAAGGTTTCCAGTTTTAGATTTCTTGGTATTTATACCCTTTGATTATAAATTGGATTTTGTTGCTACTTTCATTTAATCTTTGACTAACTTTTGTGCATGATGAATTTGAAGTATGACTTTTTGTGGTTCTGAAATGGCATCTAAACAGGCCCTGGATATGCTTGGAAACACCAAATGGAGGGTGAATAGAAGAGTACTTGATGCAGTGGAAAGCATATGGGCAAGGGGTGGCAATATAGCAGGCTTGGTTGATCGTGAAGATGTGAGTACAGCTTGGACTATCAGATCTTTGGAAGCAATTGTTTGTGAAAGAAATTATTGGGTTTTTTTTACCACTAACCAGCAACAGCAATACTTCAGATGTTGGGACATGCAGGCTGTCTGCAGCCAGCTATTTTAAAGGATCTCACATTCTTTTTGAAACCAAATTTTCTTTAAGTTTGATCATCCGCCTTGTGTAAGATTTGATGATTTGAGATACACTGCAAGCAAATTGTTATCTAGTCAAATGCCCTTTGACAAAATTAGCCTGTTAGTTCAAGTTTTGTTGGCTGGGCTTTTTTTTACAACTTGACATATCAATAGGGCCCCATTGAGGTGGCAATGTTATTTTTATTTTATTTTATTTTATACTTTTTTAATCGTATAGATAGACTGCTAAGTGTTGCCATATACTAGATTAATTTTTCCTGAATCTCTCCTTTTCCATTGGGCTTCAGATTCCGATACCAGAGAAACCACTTTCAGAGGATTTAAGAGAGATTCAGCAGTGGAGGTGGAGTATGAGAAAGGCAAAGAAGATAAACCGAGAAAGGCATTCTCAGAGATGTGACACTGAACTTAAGCTTTCTGTAAGATCTTTTTTTATTTATTTTTTTTTAATTTTTTTTAGCTTTCAGATTGATAACAATCTTTTATAGGTACAACATTGCGCAGTTTTCTGGATTGAATGCCTGCCTAGAAAAGAGATGGCGAATCTATGTGCTAATATAGGTCTCTTAATTTGTAATAGTCCATTATATCTATTGCTACAAGTTCACTTAACAACTATATTTAACCATGTTGCAGATTTCTTAGCATGGCTTTCTTTATTGTTTTCATGCATAGGCTTATATTTCATATTATGATGTTGGATTCTGAAAAACTCATTTTAATGCAGGTGGCACAAAAACTGAAAGATGAGGAGGGCTTTATTATCCTCACAATCTTGATTTTCGAGGTCGTATGCACTCAATGCATCCACATTTGACACATCTAAGTTCTGATATTTGTCGAGGAATTCTTGAATTTGCAGAAGGACGACCATTAGGAAGTCTGGGTTACGCTGGCTGAAGATACATTTGGCAAACCTGTATTCAGGAGGGGTTGAAAACTCTCTCATGAAGGGCGCCTAGCTTTTGTGGAAAATCACTTAGATGACATATTTGATTCAGCAGAAAACCCTGTTCATGGAAAATGTTGGTGGCTAACGGCTGAAGATCCTTTCCAGTGCTTAGCTGCTTGTGTTAATCTATCAGAAGCCTTAAAGAGCTCATCACCACACACTGTCATCTCCCACCTGCCAATCCATCAGGTAAGCACTTCATCAGAAGCATTATGGCAGAAAAAGCAATTCTTCATTTTTTACAAACAGAAATTATAAACAAGGTCTTCTTGACATTCAGTCAACTCAACTGAACTCGATCTTAATCCCAAGCCCAGCTAACTATGTGGATCCTTTTCCAAGCAAGTTGATCTCGACAAAAGGGGAAAATGAAATAAGAAGTTATTATTTGGCCTTGTTTATATTCATCATATATTAAGATACATGTGGACATATATTCTCAAAGGAATTCCATGGTTATTTCTCTGACTGCACAGTGCCAGTCCAAGTTTCCCTAGTTTCCTTCCCTTTGTGTGATAGAGACCTTTGTTTTCTTCACTTTTTGAACCAAATTACCATTATCAAGTTGATCTTGAATTTGTAACAACTTGATGGAAAAAGCTCAGTCATGGCTTAAGTAACATTTTCTGCTTGACTATAGTAAATTTAGATGAAATCTGCTATTGTTGTTAATATAGGAAATCCATCATATTTGTTGCAACTCATCTTTTTAAGGATATCAAAGAATGTATGATTTATGAGCACCAAACACTAATTGAGCTTATCTATTCCAACATGCCTAAACTCATAGGGAAGAGGAGTTTGAGGATCGAACTAGTATGCAATACCACTCCTGTGAGACATAATTAATTGCACTGAGGGAAGAAGCTAGGAAATTTGTTTTGAGACAACCTATTCATATTTGCAATCAATGGAATTCAATAAACATTAAACGGTAGCAAAGATTTCTGGAAGCATACATATGTAGGCATTCCATTTTGTATAGGGCATTTTAAGATAATTTCTCAGAATATTATTGCTAACTCCCTTGCCCCTTTGGAAAGGATTTCTTTCAATTCCCATCAAATTAGGGTGGTGACTAAAAAACACCAAATATGGGCTCTGCATGCTGTTTATATTTTTTCAATTATTACTGTCAGAATAAGATGCGTGATATAAAAATACAAGTAAACTGCTCTGTTGCTCATTATCTGCAAGAAAATTGAGATATCTTCGCATTGGTAGGATATTTGCTCATTCATTTGAATTGTTTATTCACCTTATAATTTGTATATTGTTGTTAATCATACAACTCGATGTGTACTTCTTAAGGACTGTACTATTGGCTCCTTGGTTGTGATGTTCTTCTCTTTAGTGCTAGGTTCTATGGGAGGTTCAGACAAAATGTGTGATCATCATGTATTAATATATTTTACTTTTTTTATTTTACTAGGGAGTTGCACGCATGTACTTGAATCTTATGCCTTTTACATCTTTCTTTACCTCTGAAGGCATTTTAAGTTGAGTTAATTCTCTCTCACTATTTTTTTAAAAATCTTTTTTTTTTTATTAGGATGGATCTTGCAATGGCTTGCAGCATTATGCAGCCTTGGGAAGAAACAGTGTATGTTCTTCTGTTTCACTTGTATATTTTTTACTTTTTGCTAAAAGTTCGATTAATCATGCATTGTTTCCTTGAATCCATTTTTCTGTTCCTTATTTTGCCATCATTGTTGAAAATTTATCTGGTGCAGTCTTCTTGATTAACTATCTGATGTTGAAATCCTCTTAATTTCAGTGGAGTTCTCATCTTGTCATTGGAATGTTGTTTTTGCAGCATGATATACTTGCATTGCATGAGTATTTACATGTAAAATTGAAATTCACATTTCTAGCTGAAGGTGAGACTGGACTGTGATATCCTAAATGGCCTCCTGCTCTGGGGTGTGGCCATAAGATTATGAGTCCCATCTTGATATTTTCATGGCTTCTCTTATGGTATTGGGTAAAAGATACATTACGTTTTTTTTTTTATTATTTATATAATGAGATGAGAAGCCCTTTAATAAGGCGACTGCCTTGTTTCTTCTTGTAATAATTGTACATTGCTTAACCATTCCACTAACTGGTACTATAGGCATGCCATTCAAAACATAGTTAATAAAATGTTATTCCTGGGCCTAGCAGCCTATCACACAGAATGGTTATGAACCTGACTATAATCACTGCAATACTCAATTTACTTTAGGACTATTATTTTCTAATGCTGTTCCCTTTCGTGGCTGATTTGAAATGAATGATATCTTCATGTATTCTCCTGGTGAATATGTTTTTCAGCTCGAAGCAGCAGCAGTTAACTTAGTTGCTGGTGAAATACCTGCTGATGTTTATACAGAAATTGCTGTGAGGTATTATATGCACTATGAATGTGAAAGTTACATTAAAATTTTATGGAATATTTTACCAGAATTCTGCGTGTATGTGCATGCACATGCCTGTGTCTGTCGATTTATGTGTGCATGCATGTTTGGCTTTCCTTGTGAATGTGTATTTTTGGTATGTATGTCGCACATAAAATGAGAATAAAGAGGGTTTTCTTTTTTTTTTTTTTTTTTTTGTGGGGGGTGGGGGATTGGGCAGGGTCCATGAAATAATAAAAAGAGACAGCAGGAAGGACCCTACTACAAATCCAAATGCCATATTAGCCAACCTTTAATTGATCAGGTTTGTCTTATTTCTGTTACTTTTGGGTTTTAAAATATCATATATGCTAAATAAAAGGTATAATTTTTTTATTTTCTAACTCAAGATATTTGTGAGTTTTCATGTGGAGAGAAAATTGGTTAAAAAAACAGTAATGACTTCAGTATATGGTGTCACTTATGTTGGGGCACGTGAGCAAATAAAACGAAGATTAGAGGAGAAGGGTCATATTACAGATGATAGGCTGCTATTCAGTGCAGCTTGTTATACTGCTAAAGTAAGTAACCATGCCCTAATATAAAGGATTAGCTTTTGGCACTTGAGAGCATGGTGTAGGGTATGGGATTGAGATTAAATAAATAAACTGAGGGAGATACTTTTACCACAACCTTTGTAACAAAATCTACCATTTTATTATTGATCGGACACAACACCCAGTTTCTTTACTTCCCCTCTTTTTCTCCACATATCTCTGTGGCCCTTCAAAATCACTGCTAAAACAGCAATCAGCAGATCACAAGTTAGTTTTTGATGGTAGTGGTGGCACACTTTCTTGGAATGCATTTGATCATCCATATGGCACTAAATGATCAACCAATGACCAAGGAGCAGATGCATGTGTGTTTGCGTTTATGAGCTTACCAATCAAAAGGATCCACTACTGTGCCCAAATATGGAGTGCATTAATCCAGCTGAAGCAATCCCAAAAGGATCTCTTCCCGATATTTTCATGTCTCTCCTCTTCCACTTCTTTTCGCTTTTCTTTTCTGTTTCACTTCAATCAATATACATATCTTTTTAAGCAGAAAACTATTGATTGGGTCAAGAAATGACTTGGTATTTTCAGACTTTATGTGGCATTACGCATTAGCCTAATAAGGTGATGGAGAAAGGGTGATGGTGACAAAAAGGGTAGACAAAGTGAAAAGGTAGAGAATAATAGTTTTTAGGGATTGTTTTGATTTAATCTTTTATTGTAAAATTAGGAAGATCATATTTCTATTATTTATGAATTATTAATAGCGTTTTTATTTTTTCTGAATTATGTTACTATTATTATTATTTAGGTAGTTTATTTTGTTTAGTATTTCTAATTAGAATTGGAATAATGGTTCCCAATCCTAATGTAATTAGGTTAAAAACTCAGAATAGGTTTTAGAATCTTTACATATTTAAAGATTTTATGATGATTATTTACTATCTATTTTATGCAAATAAATCGTGAATTTGTTTCTCTTGATCCATTGGTTTCTGCTAGTTCTATGCATAGTTATTAAAGGCTCAAGGCACACTAAGGCACTAAGGGATCCTGAGCCTAGGCGCAAGGCAAAAGTGTATGCTTGAGCAAGGTGAGGAGCAAAAAAAAAAAAAAAAAAAAATCAAAGTAAAATAAATATGAATATTCCATCAAACTTCAAATAACATAAAACTAAAAATAATAATAATAACTAATAAGCATTCAAGTATTAATATATAAAACTTGAATAGTCTTTTAATGTTTTATAACTAAAGTCAAGCAATTATAAAATAACAACTCTTCAATCTTTATCAAGAGTAGCATTATAATCTTCTTCATTTTCTTCTACACCTTCATCCTCTTAATACTTATCTTCAAAATCAATATCTTTATCATCTCCCTCATCTTTAAGAACTAGAGAAGTATTATTTAGTTCTCAAGTTAGATTGGCATTGATCTTAAAATAGGTGTAGAAGCAACTTCTTTTTTTTTCTTTGAAAAAGATAATGAGTATTATTGTTGAAAATGGAAATATGGGAGGTTTGCGATTCTGAGTGTGTTAGTTTGATAAGATTTTGGTGACTAGTTATCATTAGCGATGCTAATTTTGAAAACTTCTAGATTGACAAATTTTGAGTTGTGTGGTAGTGCTTTTTGCCAATAGAAGTGCTGCTCTAATGTAGAAATAAAAAAGGCACGCCTTTTTAGCCTTGTGCTCAGAACAAGGCACACGCCTGCATTCGTTATTGTTGTTTCTGTTGCACAAAAAATATAATAAATAATAAAGAACCAGAAAGAACAAGCTTCGTAGAAGTTGAGCCCTGCATCACGACTTCATTAAACTACCCTTTTCTTTCCGCCAAAAAGCCATGCCGCCATCAACAAACATCTTCTTAGCACTAGACAAGCCTGATTCATATGGTTTAGCTTTTGACTTGGAACAATTTTTAGCTTCTTCTTGGCGTCACAAGCCTTCTAAGAGCTTTGCTTGCTACTGTCGATGTCGTTTCAAAAGCCAAAATTGACATCCGACACCCTTAAAGCAAAAAAAAAAAAATCCAAATTGCCTTTTTCTCGATGTCATAATACTTTTCGGAGCATTGCCACACACTGTTGACTGCTTCCAAGTCATCAAAACTTTAGTTTGGCAACTCTGCAATGAGGTTTGATTGTTCAGTTTAGATTCACCCTAAAACTCAAATGAGCTATTAGTTTTCTCTCGCACTTGCTTGCACAAGATCTTGCCTCACCACATCAACCCGACACAATGGTGCCATGTTGGCAAGCAGTGCCACTCAATTCAACTCAACTAAGCCTTTATCCCAAAAATTTATTGGGGTTGGCTTTATGGATTCTTTCTTCACTCTAAGCGATTTTGAGTTAAATCCTCAGAAATATGTAATGCTTATAGGTCATGTTGTACTACTCTCTTTCAAGTCAGTTTAGGTCTAACCCTTCTTTTCTTTCTATTCTCTAACCCAATGTGCTCTACTTGTCTAACTGTAGCCTCCGTATGTCTATGCTTCACATTACCAAACTACCTCAATCTCCCTTCTCTCAATTTATCCTCAATTGACACCACTCCTACCTTTTCTCTAATACTCTCATTATGGATTATATCTAGTTTAGTATGGCCACTCATCCACCTTAACATTCTCATCTTCGCAACTCTTATCTTAAGACATATACGACTCCTTAATTGCCCAACACTCACTACCATATAATATGGCCGATCGTATGGCTGTACGGTAAAATTTTTCTTTCAACTTATTGGGAATCTTGCGATCATATAAAACTCCCATGGCACGTATCCACTTGAACCATTCGGCTTTAATTTTATGACTAACATCCTCCTCATATCCCCCATCTACTTGAAGGATTGAGCCGAGATATTTAAAGTAATTACTTTGGGGCAATACCACTCCATCCAAACTAACTACTTCCCTATCACCAGTTCGGCCTTCACTGAACTTGCAATGCATGTATTTTGTCTTTGTTCTACTTAACTTAAAGCCCTTTGACTCTAAAGTACTTCTCCAAAGCTCTAGCTTTTTATTGACTCCTTCTGGCGTCTCATCTATTAGAACTATATCATTTGCAAACATTATGCACCAAGGTATACTCTCTTGTATATGTTTTATCAATTCATCTAGAACTGTAGAAAGAGATGATTCTCATTGATTTCAATTAATCTGTACATGGGTATATATATACAATTGATTCCTATAATTGTGTTCTACTAATTAGGAAGAAATCCTAAATAAGAAATCCTAAATAGGAATACAGAATACAGAATATACAGAGAAATAATATAGTGATTGACTTTCCATAACACTCCCCCTCAAGTTGGAGCATAGATGTTAATCATGCCCAACTTGTTACAAATGTAGTCAATCCTAGCTCCATTTAGAGCTTTTATGAAAATATCTCCTAACTGCTCTCCAGTTTTGATGTGTCTTGTTGAGATGATCTGTTGTTGAATCTTTTCACGAATAAAATGACAATCAATCTCAATATGTTTGGTCCGCTCATGAAACACCGGATTAGAAGCAATATGAAGAGCAAACTTTGATTATCACACCACAATTTCGCAGTGGAAGTCTTAAAACCTCGCCTCATCTAGTAATTGAAGTATCCACATTACCTCACATACCGATTGTGCCATGGCTCAGATTCGATTCAGCACTAGATCGAGAAACTACACTCGCTTCTTGCTTCTCCAAGACACTAAATTTCCTCCAATAAAAACGCACATCCAAAGAGTTGACCTTCTCACAACCTTAGATCCAAATTTCAATGGCATCTCAAAACATTCAATATTCAAATGCCCATGATTACCATATAGCAAACCTCTTCCTGGAGCGCCCTTCAGATAACATAAGATTTGTTCCAAGGCTTCCCAATGAGCAACAGTTGGGGAAGACATAAACTGACTTACCACACTAACGGCATAAGCAATGTTAGGACGAGTCACTCTAACGAAGTTCAATTTTCCTACCAATCTCCAGATCTCTCTCGATCTTCAAACAACTCACTATCCCCGCTAATGCTTGTAAAGTTGGAGTTATTGGTGCGCTACAAGGCTTAGCACCTAATTTTCCTGCCTCATTAATAGATCAAGGACATATTTTCTTTGAGACAAGAAAATACTATTCTTACTTCTCATAACTTCGATACCCAAGAAATACTTTAAAAATCCCTAGTCTTTGGTCTGAAACTGAGTTTGGAGGAAGGTTTTAAGAGATGAAATACCTGCAGAGTCACTCCCAAAGGATGACAATGTCATCCACATAGACTACCAAGAGAATTAGACCACCTCGATTGCCTATAAAATACCGAGTGATCACACTTACTCTTTGCATACCAAATTCTGCATCGCTTCACCGAATCTCCCAAACCATGCCCTAGGACTTTGTTTCAAGCCATAAAGAGACTTCAAGCCTACAAACTTTACCCAACTCCCGAGCAACAAACCTGTGGTTGCTCCATATACACCTCCTCCCGAAGATCACCATGAAGGAAAGCATTCTTGATATCCAATTGATGCAGGCCAATCATATGTAGTGCTAAAGAGATAAATAAGCGAATAGAAGTAAGTTTAGCTACAGGAGAAAAAGTATCGTAGTAATCAACCCCATATGTCCGAGCATATCCTTTTGCTACAAGGCGTGCTTTTAACCTAGCTACGTAACCATCAGATTTACCTTTATCAGAATACCCATTTGCAACCAATAGCTTTCTTACCAGTAAGCAAAGACAATAGTTACCATGTACCATTATCATCAAAAGCCTCCATTTCCTCTTTCATAGCATCACACCACCAGATGAGACAAAGGTCTCACCAATGATTAGGGATAGGAACAGAGTCTAAAGAAGTAACAAAACACCGAGAACAAGAAGACAATTAATTATAAGAAACAAAAGAAGAGATAGGGTAAGTACATGAACGCTACCTTTACGAAGAGCAATGGGTAAGTCTAGATCGTAATCATGATCAAGATGAGGTACAGGATCTCCCAACGAAGTAGCGGTGGAGGATCTCGAGTCAGAATCTCCAATCTCCTAGAATAAACATGAACAACTGGAGGTCGAGTAGGTCTAGAGACGTATGAACAGCCGTGGGAGAGGACTAGACATTGGTTGACAAGATATATTAAGAGATCATCCTCCTCCCCTGACTATCATACACAGATGATGGAGGAAAAAATGGAGTGGACTCAAAAAATGTGACATCTGCAGAAACAAGATAACGATTAAGAGTAGGAGAGAAACAACGGTACCCTTTTTGGAGCCGGGAGTACCCAAGGAAGACACATTTGAGAGATTTTGGATCCAATTTAGTAACCTGTGGACGAACATCACGCACAAAACATGTACAACCAAAAATACGGGATTCAATAGGGAACAAAGATTTTGTAGGAAACAGAGCAGTGTCAGGAATATCCCCATTAAGGACAGAAGACGGCATACGATTGATCAAAAAACATGCCGTAGAAACTGCATCCGCCCAAAAGTGTTTAGGTACTTTCATCTGAAAAAGAAGAGCACGAGTTACCTCAAGAAGATGCCGATTTTTTCTTTCGGCCACACCATTTTGGGATGGGGTATCCACACAGGAAGACTGATGAAGAATGCCATTTTGTGTCATATAAGACTGAAATTGTCAAAAGTATTCTTTGGCATTGTCACTTCTTAATATGCGCACAGAAATATTAAATTGAGTTTTGATTTCATTACAAAAGGCACAAAAGATAGAAAATAACTCAGAACGATTCTTCATTAAATATAACCAGGTAACACGAGAGTAATCATCAACAAAAGTAACAAAATAACGAAATCCAGTTTTAGAAGTAACAGAACAAGGACCCCAAACATCAGAATGAACTAACTCAAAAGGAAATAAAGCCCATTTATTGACTCTAGACACAGAAGGCAAACGATGATGTTTTGCAAACTGACACGACTCACATTCTAGTACTGATAAAGACTGAAACTGAGGACACAGTTTCTTCATGGTAGACAAAGAAGGATGGCCCAATCAACAATGAGCTTCAAGAGGTGTTAAGGTACTGGAGCAAACAAGTGACCGCGGTACATGATTTTCCAGAATGTAGAGACCACTTGACTCAAGGCCCTCTACCAATAACTGCTTCACGTAAGATCCTCAAACAAACACCGTTAGAGAAAAGGAACAGAACAATTTAAGGTACGAGTAAGTTTACTAATGTAAAGTAGATTAAAAGAGAATTTTGGTAGACAAAACAAGACAAAGAAATTGACGGTCGGGTTCGCAGCCTGCAACCCATGACACAAGAAGTAGATTCATCAGCTAAAGTAACAGTAGAGGTAGTGAGATTAGACTGAAAAGCAGATAGAAGACTAGAATAACCTGTCATGTGACCTATTGCACCAGAATCAATAAACCATTTGGACGAGGAAGACACAAGGCATGTAGTGGATTTATCTGACTCAACGATCGCAGTGACAGGGGAACTGGTAGGCTTTAGAGATGCCTGATACTGGGAAAACTGTGCAAAGTCTTTTGCAGATACCAAAATAGTTTTCTCAGAGGAAGATATCAGAGAATTCTCTCACGCCATATTTGCCATCCGTGATCGCTGATTTTTCTTCAAGTTGCGACAATTATATTTTGTATGGCTGTGCTCGTGGCAATAATAACAAATGACTCTCTTGAGTCCCGATTAGAACTAGCCTCTCAATTACGCTGATTACATTGTTCGTAATTCCTCCTCTACTTCCTCTTCTATTACCCCGTTGTCCATTTGGATTACGCTAATAAGAGCACCACCGCAGTCGTGAAGATTGAGTACTCTGCACGGCAGGACCCGTGTGAACGCTTAATGCAAAGAGGAAATCTCGTAATCGAGAGAATCGAGATTTAGCAGCCTCATACTCAAGGAAGGCCTGCAAGAAAACTCATAATACGCTTGCTCCCGCTGGGCTCATAACTTTCACATCGTGACTAAAAGGCAACAATACATTAAGTTCCTCATATACCCGCTTAAAATCCATAAAATAAGCCGTGAGAGACTTATCCTCTTTCTCAAAGACAGAGAATGCCTTACAAACATCATAAATACAGAGATATTCCCTTTACTGTAATACGTAAAATCTAAGTAATCCATCAATTCCTTAACAAATTCACAGTGATTAATTAAACTAATTACCTCACTATGAATCGAGTTCCGAAACTGCAAAAACAACCGAGCATCCTCCCTTAGCCAAGTTTGTCGTGTATCATCAGTGGGTGGATCTTTAGTAAGGTGATCATCCTTATCAATGCTACGCAAATAGACCCTAACAGTCTTACTCCACTCCAGGTAATTCGAATAATTAAGTTTGTGTTCCGTGATCTTAGTCATCACCGGAATCACATCAGAAATAACATTCTTATTGTCTGCCATTTGTTGAGACAAAGAAAACTAACTGAAACGCTAATCCAAGGTGCTTATAGCAGCAAAATAATCCAAAATCACAAATCAAGCAAATACCAAAATAGGATCTGAGAGCCAAACCTCAGAAGTCCTTTAATGGTGTACTGGATCAGGCAACAACACACAGTGGTGGAATGAGGGGGTTGAGACGATGCCGGCGATGTTGATCGGGGTTGAAACGGCCGATCGGCGGCCAAGGTTTCTCCTGAGCTGGGTAGTGAGAACAAATAGTCACCCTAGATTGATGACTTGCTCTGATACCATGTAGAAAGAGATGATTCTCATTGATTTCTGTAGAAAGAGATGATTCTCATATATTTCAATTAATCTGTACATGGGTATTTATATACAATTGATTCCTATAATTGTGTTATACTAATTAGGAAGAAATCATAAATAAGAAATCCTAAATAGGAATACAGAATACAGAATATACACAGAAATAATATAATGATTGACTTTCCATAACACTCCCCCTCAAGTTGGAGCATAGATGTTAATCATGCCCAACTTGTTACAAATGTAGTCAATCCTAGCTCCATTCAGAGCTTTTGTGAAAATATCTCCTAATCGCTTCCGCTTTGATATGTCCTGCTGAGATGATCTCATGTTGAATCTTTTCACTAACAAAGTGACAATCAATCTCAATATGTTTGGTCCGCCATGAAATACCGGATTAGAAGCAATATGGAGAGCAAATTGATTATCACACCACAATTTCAGAGGCGGGGGTCTTAAAACTGTCTCATCTAGTAATTGAAATATCCACATTACCTCACATACCGATTGTGCCATGGCTCAGATTCTGATTCAAAGACTAGATCGAGAAACTACACTCGCTTCTTGCTCTTCCAAGACACCAAATTTCTCCAACAAAACGCAATATCCAGAGTTGACCTCCTATCAACCTTAGATCCAAATTTACTGCATCCAAAAACATTCAACATTCAAATGCCCATGATTACCATATAACAAACCTCTTCCCGAGCTCCTTCAGATAGCACAAGATTTGTCCCAAGGCTTCCTAATGAGCAACAGCTTGGGGAAGACATAAACCGACTTACCACACTAACGGCATAAGCAATGTCAGACGAGTGACAGAAGGTAGTTCAATTTTCCTACCAATCTCTCAGATTCTCCGGATCTTCAAATAACTCACTATCCCCGCTAATGCTTGTAAATTTGGAGTCATTGGTGCACTACAAGGCTTAGCACCTAATTTTCCTGCCTCATCAATAGATCAAGGACATATTTTCTTTGAGACAAGAAAATACCCTTCTTACTTCTCATAACTTCAATACCCAAAAATACTTTAATAATCCCAAGTCTTTGGTTTGAAACTGGTTTGGAGGAAGGTTTTAAGAGATGAAATACTGCAGAGTCACTTCCAAAGGATGATAATGTCGCCCACATAGACTACTGTGAGAATTAGACCACCTCGATTGCTTATAAAATACCGAGTGATCACACTTACTCTTTGCATACCAAATTCTGCATCGCTTCACCGAATCTCCCAAACCAGCCCTAGGACTTTGTTTCAAGCCATAAAGAGACTCAAGCCTACAAACTTTACCCAACTCCCCGAGCAACAAACCCTGTGGTTGCTCCATATACACCTCCTCCGAAGATCACCATGAAGGAAGGCATTCTTGATATCCAATTGGTGCAGGCCAATCATATGTAGTGCTAAAGAGATAAACAAGCTAATGTAAGTAAGTTTAGCTACAGGAGAAAAAGTGTCGAGTAATCAACTCCATATGTCCGAGCATATCCTTTGCTACAAGGCGTGCTTTTAATCTAGCCACGTAACCATCAGATTTACTCATCAGAATACCCATTTGCAACCAATAGCTTTCTTACCAAGTGGGCAAGGTAATGCTCCTATGTACCATTAGCATCTAAAGCCTCCATTTCCTCTTTCATAGCAAAGACACCACCAGATGAGACAAAGGTCTCACCAACAAAGATTAGGGATGGGAATAGAGTCTAAAGAAGTAACAAAACACCGAGAACAAGAAGACAATTGATTATAAGAAACAAAAGAAGAGATAGGGTAAGTACATGAACGCTTACCTTTACGAAGAGCAATGGGTAAGTCTAGATCGTAATCATGATCGATGAGGTACAGATCTCCCAACGAAGTAGCCGTGGAGGATCCGAGTCAGAATCTCCAATCTCCGAATAAACATGAACAACGGAGGCCGAGTAGGTCTAGAGACTAAGAAATAGGTCGTGAGAGAGGACTAGACATTGGTTGACAAGATATATTAAGATATCATCTTCCTCCCCGACTCTCATACACATGATTGAGAAAAAATGGAGTGGACTCAAAAATGTGACATCCGCAGTAAACAAGATAACGATTAAGAGTAGGAGAGAAACAACGGTACCCTTTTTGGATCCGGAGTATCTAAGGAAGACACATTTGAGAGACTTTGATCCAATTTAGTAACTCATGACGAACATCACGCATAAAACAAGTACAACAAAAATACGGGTTCAACGGAAACAAAGATTTTGTAGGAACAAAGCAAAGATAAGGAATATCCCCATTAAGGATGTAAGAAGGCATACGATTGATCAAAAACATGTCAGAGAAACTGATCAGCCCAAAAGTGTTTAGGAACTTTCATCCAAAAGAAGAGCACGAGTTACCTCAAGAAGATGCCGATTTTTCTTTCGCCACGCCATTTTGGGATGGGGTATCCACACAGAAGATCGATGAAGAATGCCATTTTGTGTCATATAAGACTCAAATTGTGCTGAAAAATATTCTTTAGCATTGTCACTTCTTAATATGCGCATTTAAATATTAAATTGAGTTTTGATTTCATTACAAAAGGCACAAAAGATAGAAAACAACTCGTAACGATTCTTCATTAAATATAACCAGTAACACGAGAATAATCATCAACAAAAGTAACAAAATAACGAAATCCAGCTTTAGAAGTAATGTAACAAGGACCCCAAACATCGTAATGAACTAACTCAAAAGGATGAAGCCCGCTTATTGACTCTAGACACGTAAGGCAAACGATGATGTTTTGCAAACCGACACGACTCACATTCTAGTATCGATAAAATCAAATCGAGGACACAACTTCTTCATGGTAGACAAAGAAGGATGACCCAATCTACAATGAGCTTCAAGAGGTGTTAAGGTACTGAGCAAACAAGCGATCGCGTACATGATTTTCCGTAATGTAAAGACCACCGACTCACGCCCTCTACCAATAATCGCCGTCGTAAGATCCTCAAACAAACACCGATCGTAAAAAAGGAAATAGAACAATTTAAGGTACGAGTAAGTTTACTAATGTAAAGTAGATTAAAAGAGAAATTTGGTAGACACAAACAGATGACAAAGAAATTGACGAAGTAGGATTCAGCCTGCAACCCATGACACAAGAAGTAGAACCATCACAAAGTAATCAGAGAGGAAGTGGGATTAGACTCAAAAGTAGATAGAAGACTAGAATTACTCATGTGATCTGCTGCACCGTAATCAATAACCCATTTGGATGAGGAAGACACAAGGCATGTAGTGGATTTACTCGATCAATGATCGCAGTTGATAGGGGAACTTGTAGGCTTTAGAGATGCTCGACATCGGGAAAATCGCAAAATCCTCATGATACCAAAACAGCTTTTCTCAGAGGAAGATATCAGAGAATCCTCTCACGCCATATTTGCCATCCGTGATCGCCGATTTTTCCTCCGGTTGCGACAATTATATTTTGTATGGCTGTGCTCATGACAATAATAACAAATGACTCTCTTGAGTCCCGATTAGAACTAGCCTCTCCATTACGATTACTTCATTTCTGTAATTCCTCCTTTACTTCCTCTTCTATTACCCCGTTGTCCATTTGGATTACGGCTAATAAGAGCACTACCGGCAGTCAGGAAGATTGGGTACTCTGCACGTAAGGACCCGTATGAATGTTTCATGCAAAGAGGAAATCTCGAATCGAAAGAATCGAGATTTAGCAGCCTCATACTCAAGGAAGGCTCGCAAGAAAACTCATAATACATTGCTCCCGCTGGGCTCACGAACTTTCACATCGTAACTAAAAGGCAACAATACATTAAGTTCCTCATATACCCGCTTAAAATCCATAAAATAAGCCGTGAGAGACTTATTCTCTTTCTCAAAGACGGTAGAATGCCTTACAAACATCATAAATACGAGATATTCCCTTTACTGTAATACGTAAAATCTAAGTAATCCATCAATTTTAACAAATTCACAAAGGATTAATTAAACTAATTACCTCACGTGAATCGAGTTCAAGCCGCAAAAACAACCGAGCATCCTCCCTTAGCCAAGTTTGTTGTGTATCATCGAGGTGGATCTTTAGTAAGGTGATCATCCTTATCAATGCTACGCAAATAGACCCTAACAGCCTTACTCCACCTGCATAATTCAACCATTAAGTTTGTGTTCCGTGATCTTAGTCATCATCGGAATTACATCAGAAATAACATTCTTATTGTCTGCCATTTGTTGAGACAAAGAAAACTAACCGAAACGCTAATCCAAAGTGCTGACAGCAACAAAATAATCCAAAATCACAAGCAAATAACGAAATAGGATCTAAGAGCCAAACCTCAAAAGTCCTTTAATGGTGTAATCGATCGTGCAACAAGACACAAAGTGGTGGAATGAGGGGATTGAGGCGACACTGCAATGTTGATTGAGTCGAAACGCCGGGCGCCAAGGTCTCTCCCGAAATGGGTGGTGAGAACAAATAATCACCCTAGATAAATGACTTGCTCTGATACCATGTAGAAAGAGATGATTCTCATATATTTCAATTAATCTGTACATGGGTATTTATATACAATTGATTCCTATAATTGTGTTATACTAATTAGGAAGAAATCATAAATAAGAAATCCTAAATAGGAATACAGAATACAGAATATACACAGAAATAATATAATGATTGACTTTCCATAACAATTTCAATTAATCTGTACATGGGTATATATATACAATTGATTCCTATAATTGTGTTCTACTAATTAGAAGAAATCCTAAATAAGAAATCCTAAATAGGAATACAGAATACAGAATATACAGAGAAATAATATAGTGATTGACTTTCCATAACAAGAACTAATATAAAAAGGCAAGGACATACAGCTGAACCTTGGTGTAATCTAACTGAGATAGGAAAACTTCTTGTGTCCACTCCCACTGTACGCACAATAGAAGTTGCTTCTTCATACATATCTTTCAATACTTGTATGTATCTAGTAGACACCATTTTTTGTTCTAACACTCTCCATAAGACATCTCTTGGAACACTATCATAAGTCTTCTCCAAATCGATAAAAACCATATGTAAATCTTTCTTTACATTTCTATATTTCTCCATCAAGCTTCTAATGAGAAAGATCGTTTCCATAGTTAAACGACCGGGTATGAAGCCAAATTGATTGGAAGAGATAGAAGTGTCATGACGTGCCACGGGCATGAAGCCAAATTGATTGGCAAGTGGTGCCATGTTAGCAAAATTTTGGCAGAGCCCCTTTTTGCTGTTATTAGGTAGAAACGATTCATAAATAACGAAATTTTCATTTTTTAGTGAGATATGTATCTCTTTGAAAATTCATGTTATGGTTTAACATTAAGAGACTACATGATAACATTGATTACTACGGGGATGAATTAGCTAATCTAGGTTATTGGTTTAATAAATATGTTGGTAATGTCTATGTTTATTATGTTTTATATTGCAAATATCGATATATCCAATAAATTTTACAAGATAGGGAAAGAGAATTTCAAGATATCCAATAAATTTTACGAGTTAGGGAAAGAGAATTGGAAGATTATAAGGATGAATGTATATTTCAATTGAGGTCACAGTTTGAGGGCATGCTTAAATTGAAAGCAGAGTTTGATGAGTTATCAAGAGTTGTTTAAGATTTAAGGTACGAACAAAAAGAGTGGCTTGAATTTGAAAAGTGGCTTGAAGATCAAAAAGAGTCGTTTGAAGACTCCAAGCTTGAAGAATCTGAAGCTTTGATTGTTGAACCTTTACATATGTAAGAACCTGTTCTAAAAACACATGTTGAAGAATCTCTTCTTTAGAAAAAAAGTTGAAGCTGATGAGAAGAACAAGCTCAAAGAATCTATCTTAGTAAGCAAAGAAAATCAAGCCATGGAAACTTCAATGGAGACCAAAGAAAATCCAATCGTGGAGATGACAATGAAAATTGAAAAATTTTTTAAATTCCATTGTTCCTAGTGATTTGAAGAGCCAGTCAACTTTAATCATGATTGATTTCTATGTTTAGATGTTTTTAAGGATGCAAAGGAAAGCATGAAGTTGTTCATATCAATTTTGTTGCCATTGAAGAAGATAGAGTTTTGTTGTCTAAATTCCTAATCCTTCCACACTAGAAGACTTGAGGTTGACTTTTTGTTATGACTAAGGAGAATGTAGAAAGAGATGATTCTACTTAATTTCAATTAATCTGTACATGGGTATATATATACAATTGATTCCTATAATTGTGTTCTACTAATTAGGAAGAAATCCTAAATAAGAAATCCTAAATAGGAATACAAAATATAGAATATAAAGAGAAATAATATAGTGATTGACTTTCCATAACACTCCCCCTCAAGTTGGAGCATAGATGTTAATCATGCCCAACTTGTTAAAAATGTAGTCAATCCTAGCTCCATTCAGAGCTTTTGTGAAAATATCTTCTAACTGCTCTCCAGTTTTGATGTGTCCTATTGAGATGATCTGTTGAATATTTTCACGAACAAAGTGACAATCAATCTCAATATATTTGGTCTGCTCATGAAACATCGGATTAGAAGCAATATGGAGAGCAGCTTGATTATCACACCACAATTTCGCAAGTAGGGAGGTCTTAAAACCTGTCTCATCTAGTAATTGAAGTATCCACATTACCTCACATACTGATTGTGCCATGGCTTTGTATTCCGATTCAGCACTAAATCGAGAAACTGCACTTTGCTTCTTGCTTCTCCAAGACACCAAATTTCCTCTAACAAAAATGCAATATCCAGTAGTTGACCTTCTGTCAACCTTAGATCTAGCCCAGTCGGCATCTAAAAAATATTCAACATTCAAATGCCCATAATTACCATATAACAAACCTCTTCCACGAGCGCCCTTCAGATAACACAAGATTTGTCCCAAGGCTTCCCAATGAGCAATAGTTGGGGAAGATATAAACTGATTTACCACACTAACGGCATAAGCAATGTCAGGACGAGTGACTGTAAGGTCGTTCAATTTTCCTACCAATCTCCTGTATATCTCTGGATCTTTAAACAACTCACTATCCCTTGCTAACAGTTGTAAATTTGGAGTCATTGGTGCACTGCAAGGCTTAACACCTAATTTTCTTGTCTATATCAATAGATCAAGGACATATTTTCTTTGAGACAAGAAAATACCCTTCTTACTTCTCATAAATTCAATACCCAAGAAATACTTTAACAATCCCAAGTCTTTGGTCTGAAACTGGGTTTGGAGGAAAGTTTTAAGAGATGAAATACCTGCAGAGTCACTTCCAGTGATGACAATGTCATCCACATAGACTACCTGGAGAATTAGACCAGCCGCAGATTGCCTATAAATTACAAAGTGATCACACATACTCTTTTGCATACTAAATTCTTTTACTGTTTCACTGAATCTCCCAAATCAGGCCCCAAGACTTTGTTTCAAGCCATAAAGAGACTTTCGAAGCCTACAAACTTTACCCAACTTCCCCTGAGCAACGAACCCAGGTGGTTGCTCCATATACACCTCCTCCTAAAGATCACTATGAAGGAAAGTATTCTTGATATCCAATTAGTACAGGGGCCAATTATATGTAGCTGCTAAAGAGATAAACAAGCTAATGTATAAGTTTAGCTACAGGAGAAAAAGTGTTAGAGAAATTAACCCCAAATGTCTGAGCATATCCTTTTGCCACAAGTCGTGCTTTTAACCTAGCCATAGAACCATCAGGATTTACCTTTACTGTAAATATCCATTTGTAACCAATAGCTTTCTTACCAGTGGGCAAAGGCAACAGTTCCCATGTATCATTAGCATCTAAAGCTTCAATTTCCTCTTTCATAGTAGCACACCAGCCAGGATGAGACAGTGTTTCACCAACAGTATTAGGGATAGGAACAAAGTCTAAAGAAGTAACAAAACACCGAGAACAAGAAGACAACTGATTATAAGAAACAAAAGAAGAGATAGGGTAAGTGCATGAACGCTTACCTTTACGAAGAACAATGGGTAAGTCTAGGTCAGAATCATGATCAGTATGAGGTACAGGATCTCCCAGCGAAGTAGCTGGTGGAGGATCTGAGTTAGGAATCTCCAATCTCCTGGAATAAACATGAACAAGGGGAGGTCGAGTAGGTCTAGAGATAGAAGAAACAGGCTGTGGGAGAGAACTAGACATTGGTTGGACAGTATATATTAAGAGATCATCCTTCTCTCCTTGACTCTCATACACAGATGATTGAGGAAAGAATAGAGCGGACTTAAAAAATGTGACATTTGCAGAAATAAGATAACGATTAAGAGTAGGAGAGAAACAACGGTACCCTTTTTGGAGCCGGGAGTACCCTAGGAAGACACATTTGAGAGACTTCGGATCCAATTTAGTAACCTGTGGACGAACATCACGCACAAAACAGGTACAATAAAAAATACGTGGTTCAACAGGGAACAAAGATTTTGTAGGAAACAAAGCAGTATAAGGAATATCCTCATTAAGGACAGAAGACGGCATACGATTGATCAAAAAACATGCCGTAGAAACTGCATTCGCCCAAAAATGTTTAGAAACTTTCATATGAAAAAGAAGAGTATGAGTTATCTCAAGAAGATTCCGATTTTTTTTTTCAGCCACGCCATTTTGGGATGGGGTATCAACACAGGAAAACTGATGAAGAATGCCATTTTTTGTCATATAAGACTGAAATCGTGCTGAAAAATATTCTTTGGCATTGTCACTTCTTAATATGCGCACAGAAATATTAATTTGAGTTTTGATTTCATTACAAAAGGCACAAAAGATAGAAAACAACTAAGAACGATTCTTCATTAAATATAACCATGTAACACGAGTAATTTTCAACAAAAGTAACAAAATAATGAAATCCAGTTTTAGAAGTAACAGAACAAGGACCCCAAACATCGGAATGAACTAACTCAAAAGGGGATGAAGCTCGTTTATTGACTCTAGACACAGAAGGCAAACGATGATGTTTTGCAAACTGACACAACTCACATTCTAGTACTGATAAAGACTGAAACTGAGGACACAGCTTCTTCATGGTAGACAAAGAAGGATGGCTCAATCTACAATGAGCTATAAGAGGTGTTAAGGTACTGGAGCAAATAAGCGACCGCGGTGCATATTTTCCAGAATGTAGAGGCCACCTGACTCACGTCCTCTTCCAATAATTTGTTTTGTCATAAGATCCTGAAACAAACACTGGTCAGAGAAAAAGGAAACAGAATAATTTAAGGTAAGAGTAAGTTTACTAACAGAAAGTAGATTAAAAGAGAATTTTGGTAGATACAAAACAAATGACAAAGAAATTGACGAAGTCGAGTTCGCAGTTCCAGAACCCATGACACAAGAAGTAGAACCATCAGTTAAAGTAACAGTAGAGGAAGTGAGATTAGAGTGAAAAGCAGATAGAAGACTAGAATTACCTGTCATGTGATCTGTCGCACCAGAATCAATAACCCATTTGGATGAGGAAGACACAAGGCATGTAGTGGATTTACCTGACTCAGCGATTGCAGTGACAGGGGAATTAGTAGGCTTTAGAGATGCCTGATACTGGGAAAATTGTGCAAAATCCTCTGCAGATACCAAAACAGTTTTCTCAGAGGAAGATACTGTAGAACCATGTTTGCCATCTGTGATCGCTGATTTTTCCTCTGAAGTTGCGGACAATTATATTTTGTACGGCCAGGCTCATGGCAATAATAACAAATGACTCATCTTGAGTCTTGATTAGAACTAGCCTCCCTATTATGCTGATTACCTCTGTTGTCTGTAATTCCTCTTCTATTTCCTCTTCTATTACCCTGTTGTCCATTTGGATTACGGCTAATAAGAGCACTACTGGCAGGCTGTGAAGATTGAGTACTCTCTGTACGAAGGACCCGTGTGAACGTTTCATGCAAACAGGAAATCTCAGAACTGGATAGAATATGAGATTTAGCAGTCTCATACTCTTAAGGAAGGCCTGCAAGAAAACTCATAATAGCCAGTTGCTCCTGTTGGGCATGCTGAACTTTCACATCAGGAGTAAAAGGCAACAATACATTAAGTTCCTCATATACTCGTCTAAAATCCATAAAATAAGCCGTGAGAGACTTATCTTCTTTCTCAGCACGGTAGAATGCGTTACAAACATCATAAGTACGGGAGATATTCCCTTTACCAGAATACAGAAAACCTAAGTAATCCATTAATTCCTTAACAAATTCACAGTAATTAATTAAACTAATTACCTCACTGTGAATCGAGTTCAGAAGCTGCAAAAACAACCGAGCATCCTCCCTTAGCCAAGTTTGCCGTGTATCATCAGTAGGTGGGTCTTTAGTAAGGTGATCATCCTTACGCAAATAGACCCTAACAGTCTTACTCCACTCAAGGTAATTTGTTCCATGAAGCTTGTGTTTCGTGATTGTAGTCATCACCGGAATCACATCAAAAATAACATTCTTATTGTCTGCCATTTGTTGAGACAAAGAAAACTAATTGAAACGCTAATTCAAAGTGCTTATAGCTGCAAAATAACCAAAAATCACAAATCAAGCAAATACCGAAATAGGATCTGAGAGCCAAACCTTAAAAGTCCTTTAATAGTGTACTGGATCAGGCAACAGCACATAGTGGTGGAATAAGGGGGTTGAAGCCGTCGATACTGATCGGAGTCGAAATGGCCGGCGGATGCGCCTCCACCCACCGGCGAGTAAAGAAACGCCGAGAACTTGAGTTGGGCTCATGAGCCTCACGTGCTTGAATTCTAGCAATCGGATTAGAGGGGACGGCCGGTCGGCGGTCAAGGTCTCTCATGAGCTGGGTGGTGAGAACAAATAGTCACCCTAGATAGATGACCTAGGGTAACAGTGGGTTTCAGTCCAAAAACAGACGGGAAAAAAATTCCAGATTTAGATTCCTTAATGAACCTGCTCTGATACCATGTAGAAAGAGATGATTCTCCTTGATTTCAATTAATCTGTACATGGGTATATTTATACAATTAATTCTTATAATTGTGTTCTACTAATTAGGAAGAAATTCTAAATAAGAAATCCTAAATAGGAATACAGAATATACAGAGAAATAATATAGTGATTGACTTTCCATAACAGAAAATAAGGGTGTTGAAAATAAATAAAGGGTCTTTGGGGTTGAAATTCTAATAAAGGAATAATATGGAAAGTTAGTAGAGTTAGCTAGGAATTAGTTAGAGAATGGCGGAAACAGTTACTGGATAGATTTAAAGTTGTATAAATAACAACTATTGTAACTAAAGAAACTATTCCAAAATATTATCAATGAAATCCTTATTCTTTTCTTCCTAAATTCCATTCTAACCCTTCTTCTCTCTTTTTCTATTCGTTCTTTCCTTCCTCTCTCGATTTTCTATCTAATTTCAAATCTTTCTGTGATGGAGAATTTGGTTACATAACAGTTGGTATCAGAGCCTGGTTCTGAGGTGGGATTGCTTCCAAATCTTCTCATTACAGTTGCAACTATAGGCAGATAAATGGGAGTCTCCTCAATTCCAGGGTTTTCCTTCTATTCTTCGTCATCTTGTTCTTGTTCTTGTTCTTCTGTTCTATCTTCTTCCTTTCTCAATAGCTTCTTTCTTTTTTCCCTGAGATTTCTTCCCTTTATTTCCTCTAATTCTTCTTCCTTCTTCCCTAGAATTTCTTTCCTTCTTTCCCTTTATTTCCTTTTTAGTAGATCTTGTTTCTTCTTCTTTATTTCTTGAAATGCTTGAATCAAAATTCTTTCTTCTTTTATTAATTTATGGTTCTTTCTTCTATTTTTCTTCTTTAATTTTTCACTCTCTGTACTTCAAGAAACCTTTTTGTTGAAATTCTTGAAATTTTTCTATCAAGAATCAATATAACAAATATCTTTTTGCTTCTTCTCTTTTCTCTAATTCGTCCTTTTAATTCTATTTCTCTTTTCAACTAATCTCTCTCTCAGATTATCTTTTAGATTTTCATTCCACTTCTTTGTGTCAAACCTCTATTGTAGGTCTATTTCAGTTGACATCTTGTAGAGATATCAAGAAAATATTTGATTCTTTCCTCTCAATTTCCCTTTTTTTGTTCTCTATTTTCCCTTCTGATTTTTTTGTTCTCCTGCACTTGGGATTTTTTATTTTCTTTTCCCTTATTTCTGTTAGTTTTTCTCTTCAAGAATTGTTAAGGGTATCCATGGAACTACAACCTTGGCAAGAAAAGATCTTGTTGGATTTGCTTGAAGGTCTCAAGAGAATACAAGAAAAGTTGCAGAGCACATCTGAGAAGCTTGACTTAAGTAAATAGAAAATTGATGAAGATTACCTTCTTGGAAATTCAAACAAGCCAAATGAAGACTAAGATGGCTTAAGTGAAGTTTCCCATAAGAATGACAAGGGCACGACTAAGATGGTGCAAGATTTTCTTGCTAATATGCCTAGTGCAAGTGAGGACTTTGAGGAGGAGAATGGTGGAGATGTGGAACTGAAATTTCTTGGAATAGTGGCAGTGAAATGGGATTTGATTAAAAAAGAAGAGAAGGGGTTTTGATGTTAAGAAGAAGAATAACCTTGTTGATGTGACAATTTTTCATGGTGATGGGGAAGAGGAAGAGGTTGATATTATAGGTAATGGAGAGGAGATTGTCCCAGAGCAATCAAATTCAATGGCAAAATGAAGACATGGTTGATGGTGATGCTATTTTTCCATTGACATCGAATGGTACCTCATGCAAGAAAATATTTGATGCTGGAATAGTGAATGAAGCTTCCAATTTGATTTGTGATTCGTATAAAAATGCTGAAGAAATATCTAATTTGTCTTTCTCGAAGGAAAGTGTTCTAGTAATGCATATGATTCTCATATTTTCTATGTCAATGTTATTAATATTAAAGTTGGGAGGGAATGGTTCTAGCAGGGTACTAATAGGATTCCTATAGTTTCTATTCCCAGAGATACTGATATGAACCTGCCTAACTCCACCTCAAAACCTAGCTCACAATGAAAGGTTTGTAAACTCATATATATAACACTGAAGGCCTCTCGCAGAATCGATGTGGGACGCATCATTCCCGACCCCTCTAGATTGCACGTTTTCGTGAAGCAATCGGAGTCATGACTAGTTCACCTTGATCTCTCCCGAAGAACGTCAGGGAACCTTTGTACATGGCTCACCAACCCATACAGAGTGAGGCTTTGATATCAAATGATATGAACTTGCCTAACTCCACCTCAAAAGCTAGCTCACAAGGGGAGGTTTGCAATCTCATATATATAAAACCCAAAACCTCCTTGCAGAACTGATGTGGGATGCTTCAGATACTCTTGCTCTTGGTATTCAACAACTCATTAATCGGCACTATCAAGTGTTTGTGGAACAAAAATTTGAAGAGAAAATTTTAGGGACCATAAGTATGCTTCTCGTCCTGAGACTGTTTTGATTAAAGGAGGAAACATGGAAATTTTTGAAGAAGAAAAGTATTGGGATCTTGGTAGTATTTTATTTGAGCTGAGATCATGTAATCATATGAAACTCAAAGAGAATGAGTTTGAAATGAAGAGAAGACAGAACAAAATGTGTTTTTGGAGATATTGCAATCATTTACTACTCAAAGAGAATGAGTTTGAAATAAGGAGAAGGTAAAGGAAGAAAATAAGGTCTTGTTGTAGTCCTTTGTTTATTAAAGGACTTTCCAGTTTTAGTATGCAAGATATTAGTTTTGAACATCAAAATTCATTATAGGTCCTAGTAGTAGTATGTGGTCTATAATTGTAATATGTTTTTGCTGATTGTTGTTCCTTTCTTCATTCTTGAGGACGAGAATGATTTCAAGAAGTGGGGAATGTTATGACTTAAGGGGAATAAGGGTGTTAAACATAAATAGAGGGTCTTTGGGGTTGAAATTGTAATAAAGGAATAGAGTTAGCTAGGAATTAGTTAGAAAATGGCAAGAACCGTTACTAGGTAGATCTAAAGCTGTATAAATAACAACTTTTGTAACTAAAGAAGCTATTCAAGAGTATTGTCAATGAAATCCCCATTCTTGTCTTCCTAAATTCCATTCTTTCTGTCTTCTTCTCTCTTTTTCTATTCCTTCTTCCCTTTCTCTCTTTATTTCCTCTCTAATTTCTATTCTTTCTGTGATGGAGAATCTGGTTACATAACACTTTTCTCCAACCGAGCGAGAATTATGCAGTTCAGGAAGACTAAATTTAGGGATTTTTTTTATTTAATCTTTTATTGTAAAATTAAGAAGATTTTATAATATTTGTAGTATTTTTGTTATTTGGGAATTCTGTTCTTATCAACATTATTATTAGAAAGTAGTATTTTTGTTATTTAGAAAATTTGTTTTGTTTAATTTTTCTAATTAGAATTGGAATTAGGGTTCCTAATCCTAATGTGATTAGGGATGCAAAACTCTACAAAAGGGTATAGGATCTTTACATATTCAAAGATTTTATTTTGATCATTGACTATTGATTTTGAGCAAATAAATTGAGAATTTGTTTCTCAACCTAAATCCCCAAATACCTATGGTTCTACATCAGTGATTGGCAGTAGTTTTGTCTAATCAAGTTTATAAAAATTATTAGGTTGTGCAAGTAGCAATTTGAATTGTGGAAATAGAGCCTCTTTAAGCTAATTGGACTTGATTGCTACAAAAGTTCATCAAAAGGTTGATCATGCAATATATTATATGACCAATATGTTTTAGCCATGTGTGTCGATGCTGGAATTGCATAACAGGGATCTGAAGCCATTAACGTGTGTGTGTGTGCATGTGTGTAATTTATATGTAGATCAACTGAATGGTATTATGGTATGCACCTAGAAATGTAATTCTTCTGTTGGTTGAATTATTCACAAGTTTAAATCAACTGTTTGATAGGTGACAATGACTGCCCTGGGGGAATTATTCCAAGCTGCACGTGATATAATGAATTGGCTTGGTGATTGTGCAAAGGTGAACCTTTGTGTGATTCTGTCACATGCTGAAATCAAACCAAACAAGTCAGCATTGTGAATATCGAACATTTGATTGAGATGTGTTTTTTGGCTATGAAACTATTGCAGGTTATTGCTTTAGAAGATCAGCCTGTGCGGTGGACAACTCCTCTAGGTCTTCCTGTTGTGCAACCATACTATAAGAGTGAACGACATCTTGTGAGTTTCACATCTTGTGTTGTGGGTCTAGTTTACATCTGATGCAGCTTTCTGTCTTAATAAATCTAAATCCTCAACATCCTATTGTGACAACTGCCTTGCATTCATGTTCTTAATATTAGTTTATATTCCATTTTTTTAGATTAAAGTCTAGTATCTGCGCAAGGGATGGTGCATTTTGTCGCAGTATCAGTGGTAATGGAAAATTGAGATAGTTGATACATATTGTAACAGCTAGGATTTTTGGTCATGATACTGTAACAGGAAATCCGTTAAGGATCCTACATCACTGCACACTGCACCGAGGAAAAGCTTAGTTGTGATAAAACTAGTGAATTTGAATTGGGTATTGGTGAGTTAACTTCCTTCAAAAAGCCTAGAAATTTTCTGGCATTACTGTTAGTTTTCTCTTGCAGATGAAATGACCTGAATAGTGAAGCTCCATGATTACTTTTACCTGAAATATTCCCACTCTTCCTATGTTTGAGGTTGAGGGATTTAGGATGGTCATTAATACTTCATATCACATAGAGAGAGAGAGAGAGAGATTCTCCTTTTTACTTCTTTTACATCTCCTGATGAGGAAACTGGTTGCTGATGCCAATTATATTTGACATAAAGTTACACTGCCTGGTTTTCCAGTCTGCACCTTTATATCTCATGGCAATCTACTAACTAAACTTAGTTTTGCAGATACGAACTTCACTTCAGGTTTTGGCCCTGCAGCGGGAGGGTAACTCGGTAAAGTTGCTCCATTGTTTGGCTCTCAGCTTCTTCTTCTTTTTTTTTTTTTGGTTTTTCCCCAAGCACTTGCCAACAAAATTGTAATGTGAATGACAGGTCGAGGTTAGGAAACAGAGAACTGCATTCCCTCCAAATTTTGTTCACTCGCTTGATGGTTCACACATGATGATGACTGCTGTAGCATGCAGAGATGCTGATTTGCGTTTTGCAGGTTTGTCTTCTGATACACTGGGAACACATACATGAGTCTGAGTTTGAAAGGAAGCAGAAAAAAATGCCTTTCTGAAGCATAAAAAATTCAGAACTGTTTGTTTACATTGTTTTTTCATTCTTTCTAATCATATGGTTCATCTTTTTTGTTAATTGCAAATGAACTGAAGAAATCCTAAGTGTCTTCTTTTTGTTTTTCTTTTTTAAGTTATCAAAGCTTTGCTTAGTCAAACCACAATCAATTTAACTCATTGATTTATGTTGCCTGAGGTTACTAAACATTTTGTCGTTTGAGTCTCATTTCTATGGGCTCATGTCATTTTGGGTTGGTTTTCATGAGAAGTTTCATTGTGTGCTAATAAATTTGATATGCTTCAAACAACCAGAGGAGATGGTAAATTCTTCATTTCTCTGGCAGCAAGCCCGTTTACCTGTAAAAGTTAATTTCCTTAAAACTTTTTGCATCTCATCATTACTGAAGGTCAGATTGCCTGGCAGAGTACCCAGCAATACTGATTAGGGTATTAAAAAACAGACATATTGGTTGCTACACCGTGGAATTGAAGGAATGAAAGCGTGAATAAAGGGCATTAGAACCTTAAATTTCAAAAATTATTTCTAAGGTTACATGCACCATACCAAGTATCTTATGATCCTAATCAATTTCCAATGCCCAATTGCATACCAAAACATATTTTAGCATGGATGAAAATTTCATTTGCCATTAAAGATTATGAATTAACATTTAATTCAATTAAACCTTAACTAAAAGAGGGATTTTTAGGTACTAACTTCTTGATGCACAATTGAAACATCTTAGGATGTTCTTAGGACCTCAAATGTAGTCGTTCTAGTTTGTCCACCACAAGCACACACCAAAGATGCAATGACAGCCCCTAGATTGGCTTCTCAAGCCTTATCAACCAATTCTGAGATAGGGTTTATGCTCTGTGAAGGTTGTATGAATGTATTGGGTGTTAGAAACACTTTCTAATAATTTTAATTCAAGAGGAAATCAAAGTTTTTCCCTTTGAATCAATTGAGAAATTGAAGAGGAGAAGAGAACTCCATGTTGCCGTCCAACATGAGAGAAAAGAGAGGAGTGGCTGATTTTTCTTTATAACATTTCTTTATATACTTAGGTCAAACCCTAATTCCCTTGCCACATGTCATCACAAGTTCCCATCTTCTTGTTATTTGATTTAATCCTATGAAGTCAAATGTCAAGCTCCATTTAAATCATGACATGTGGTCTTCCATCATAGGAAGACAAGTGGCAAGTTCATATGGTGCTATGTGTCACCATTTTATGGTGCCACATCACCATCTTATGGTGCCACGTCACCATGTGAAAAGACCAATTTGCCCTTACTTTTTAATTTGAGTTCTCAACCCAAAATTATAATTTCTCCTCTTTAAATTAATTTATATCAAATATAAATTAATTAATTAATTTATCACAATTAAATTCATATTTAATCAAATTAAATATAAATTTAATTTATACTATACATCCAATAACCTAGATTTGGTTTCAAGTCATACTAGGGACTTTGCAATCTTATTGCAAATCAAACATATTTAATTAATTAATTAAATTCTTTAATTAATCAATTAAATTACATTTAAATGGTGATTAGCTTGTGTAGATGTGTGACTTATTAGGCTCATTACTTATTGACAACAAGAAATGATATTAACTCTTAATATCATTAGAACTCTTTCTTATCGTAAATGATTTCTCTAAATCATTTCAGGCATCTCATAGACCATGATTGACACCTAGCATAGTATGCCATGGCCACCCAATCAGTAATAAGGAATACCTTAAATGAACCTTTAATCATATGTTACCATGCACTAGAATCTCTATGTTACAAAATCTCGATTCGTGCTGGAGTCACGGTTAATGTCAAACCCTATTTGCTATGAACATTATGTTCTCTTTTAATTACAGTTCTTCATTAATTAGATTTATGACTAAATCTGTCTGTCCTGGCCAGGAACTTGAAACATCAAGAACAATTAAATAAATATAGGATTTTATCCCTGTTTATTGAGGGTAACGGATTCCATCTTGATTAACACCTATCTCCATATATAACTAGTAGGAGCCAACACATGCCCATATACCTATACACAGTACAAGTATGAAAACAGTATCAAACTCAAACCACCTATATACAAGATAACTGTGTTATCTCAGGTCTAAAGATTATATGTGCTGATATGATATATGACAATGCATTGACAAGAGTAAACTCCATGTGCTTGTCATATGCGTCAATGGTTTGGTCTACTTGTCATGTATAAGTGCCTATCATGTTTGTTATGTGGCATGAGACTCACCACTCCATCTTATTTATATCTCATATAAATATCTTGAGAACAAACATGATTACAATCTTTCTAGATAAGTCATGTCCTTTGTGAAGTATCCTCGATTGTGAACTAATTTATGATACTTTATGTTAAAAATACTGTCACTCATATTTTTAACAACTTAAGAATAGAATTTCTAACAAAATATCAATGAACCTTTTCTATTACACATAAATATATTATGTAAACGATAAATATATTATGTAAACGGAAAAGTGAAATTGCCTTTTATTAATAAAATATGTACAAGATACATACAAAATGATATGCTCTAGGGCATACTACTAATAATCTCCCACTAGCATTAGAGCCACTCATTACAATATTTTAAACCCATCTTCTCAAGATGTCGGTCTAACTGAGTTTGTGACATGGGCATTGTGAATGGATCAATTGGATTTTCGGCTAATGCTATTTTTTGCATGACTACATCGCCTCGCTTAACTATCTCTCTGATAATGTGGTAGCGCCTTTCTATGTGTTTTGGATTTCTAGTGAGACCAGGGTTCCTTAGACTGTATGACTGCTCCATTGTTGTCATAGTAGAGAAGAACTGCTGACTCAATGAAAGGAACTTGCAAGTTCTGTCATGAACTTCTTTGTCCAAACAGTCTCTTTTGCAGCATCTGATGTAGCAATGTACTCGGCCTTTGTAGTAGAATCAGCAGTCGTACTCTGTTTGGAACTCTTCTAACTGGCTACACCTCCATTACAAATAAACACAAACCCGGAGGTAGACTTTCTATCATCGATGTCTGATAGAAAATCAGAATCAGTATAATCATCAAATTGCAAGTCACTATCTCCATAAATCAAGAATAAATCCTTAGTTCTTCTCAAGTACTTAAGGATATTCTTGATAGCTCTCCAGTGTTCCAAACCTGGATTGGATTGAAACCTGCTAATCAAACTAACAGCATATGCGATATCCAGCCTAGTATACAACATTGCATACATTAAACTTCCAATAGCCGAAGCATATGAAATCCTAGCCATTTTATCTCTTTCTTCTGGTGTCTTTGGAGACATCTCTTTAGAAAAGTGGATACCAAATCTTATTGGTAACAATCCTCTCTTAGAATCAAGCATGTTAAACCTCTTTAACATCTTTTCCAAGCATAGACTTTGTGATAAATCAATTATTCTTTTCTTTCTATCTCTATATATGCGAATTCCAAGAATATAGGTTGCCTTCCCTAAGTCTTTTATGGAGAATGTATTTGACAACCATACCTTGACAGTTGTCAACATACCTATATCATTACGTATCAAAAGAATGTCATCCACATATAAGACAAGTGACAACACTATCACTAACCTTCTTATATACACATGGTTCATCCATATTTTTTATAAAACTAAATGACTTAATGGCTTCATCAAAACGGATGTTCCAACTCCTCAAAACTTGTTTTAACCCATAAATGGATCGCTTTAGCTTGCACACCTTGGAACTATCTTGGGATTCAAAACCCTTAGGTTGTTCTATGAAAATGTTTTCATCAATGTATCCATTGAGAAAAGCTGTTTTAATATCCATCTGCCTAGTCTCATAATCATAGTATGCAGCTATTGCTAATAGAATCCTAATTGATTTAAGCATGGCAACAGGCGAGAAAGTCTCCTCATAATCGATTTCTTGCCTTTGGTGAAACCCTTTCGCTACTAGCCTTACTTTAGAGGTCTCTACCTTTCCATCAGAACCAATTTTCTTCTTGAAAACCCATTTATTCCTTATAGGTACAATACCTTCAGGTGGGTCAACAAGGTCCCAAACTTAGTTCTTATACATGGAATTAATTTCGAATTTCATAGCTTCAATCCATTTTGAAGAATCTATATCTGATATAGCTTCTTCATAGGTAAGAGGATCATCTCCATGATCTATTTCTTCATGAGTAAACAACTCTTATTCATCTTCATGAAGAAAACCATATCTCACTGATGGGTGAGATATCCTGGTCGATCTGCGAGGAATTACTGTAGATGTTTCATCAATAGGTGTAGGTTGACTAGATGGATCTATATCCATTTGATCTGTTGGTTGGTCAGAATTCTTCAATTCTAACTCTATTTGCCTTCCTTTGCCGCCTTCCTTTGCTGCCTTGTTGAATAAACTGTTGTTCAAGAAATATGGCATCTCTGATTATCACAACCTTTTGTGATGTAGGTAAATAAAAATAATATCAAAAACTTTCTTTTGGATATCCAACAAATCGACCTTTTTCTGATTTGGCTTCCAATTTATCAGTGTTCAGCTTTTTAATATAAGTTGGACAACCCCTAATCTTAACATGCTTAAAATTCAGTTTTCTGCCATGCCATATCTCATAAGGTGTGGAAGAAACTGATTTCGATGGAATTCTATTCAGAATATGCAAAGCTGATTCTAATGCAAATCCCCAAAAGGAGACTAGCATATCAGTATAACTCATCATATTGCGTACCATATCTAATAGGGTACGATTTCTCCTTTCAAACACACCATTTAGTTGTGGTGTTCCTGGAGTAGTCAGTCGGAAGACAACGCCATGCTCTTTCAAGTATTCATCAAATTCAGTACTTAAGTATTCACCTCCACGATCTGATCGAAGAGTTTTAATACTTTTTCTTGTTTGATTTTCTACTTCACATTTAAATTCTTTGAACTTTTCAAAGGATTCATGTTTGTATTTCATTAAATACAAATACCCAAACTTTAATTTATCATCAGTAAAGGTAATAAAGTAATGAAAACCGCTTCTAGTCATTTTCTTAAATGCACCACATACATCACTATGTATCAATTCTAAAATATTTTCAGCTCTTAACCCTTGTCCAACAAAAGGTGATTTAGTCATTTTGCTTTTAAGGTAGGATTCACAAGTTGAAGTAGGTTCAGAACCCAATGAGGATAAAATCCCCATTTTCTCCAGCTTTGCAATCCTATCTTCTGCAACATGACCTAATCTTAAGTGCCAAATATATTTTGAACTTGAGTTGATTTTCATTATGGCATTACATTCATTTAGATTGCTTGCGTTAGATTTGTATTTAACATTATTATCTAAATAATAAAGTCCGTCATGCATATAACCCGAGCCAACATATTTATTTCTAAAATAAATATTGCAAACATCATTTGTGAATAGAAATTCATAGCCATTTCTAGTCAAACTAGATATAAAAATGATGTTCTTAAAAGCATCAGATACATAAAAAACATTATTTAAATACAAAACATGTCCACATATGTATAAAGATTTAGATCCTATGACTAAAGCTTCAACAGTTGAGCCATTACCAACCAGGAGTCTAATATCTCGTGACTGCAAGCTGTTACTATTTGCTAGTTCCTGCATATCATAAGTAATGTGAGAACGAGCACCAGTATCTAAAACCCAAGCTGTAGATGAACTATGAGTATCATCAGAATCTAAATAACAAGACACAGACATACTTTCTGAAGATCTATCCTTTTTGTCCTTCAGAGAAGCAAGATACTCTGGGCAGTTTTTTTTCCAGTGCCCATTCTTCTAGCAGTGAAAACACTTTCCCTTGCCTTTGTCAGTTTCGGTCTTGCCCTTCTGTTTGGCTATTTTCTTGGAAGGTCCAGGAATTTGAGGTTTCTTATTCTTATTGCCCTTCTTCTTTTTAGACTTTCCAACAGAAGAAGAAGATGCAATCAAAGCCACCTCTTTTCCTTTATTGCCTAGTATGTTCTTTTGGGCAATAACCAGCATGTTAAGCAACCCAGCCAAAGTACACTCTTATTTTGTCATATGGAAATTTGTCACAAAATTCCCAAATGACTCAGGCAGGGACTGAAGGATCAGATCCGTCTGTAGTTGGAAATCCATGTGAAAATCAAGATGTTCCAGCTGCTCAATAAGCCGAATCATCTTGTGGACATGATCTTCTACATTCTGTCCCTTAGACATCCTATGAGGAATAGCTGTTTAGATATCTCATACCTAGCATTCTTGCTGTGCTCACCATACAACTCTTGCAAGGGAAGGAGGATTTCACTTGCATTCTGTATATTTTCATACTGCTTTTGTAACTCATTAGTCATAGAAGCAAGTATATAACATTTGGCTTTCATATCATGCTCCTTCCACTTGTCCAAAGTGTCTAGTTCCTCTTGAGTGGCCTCTGGAGGTAAGGGACTAGGAGCCTTTGAGTCTAAAATATATCCAATACGTTCTAGGTTAAGGACAAGTTTTAAATTTCAGAGCCAATCAGAAAGATTAGGTCTTGTCAACCTATTGTGATCAAGTATGCTCGCAAGGATATTAGATGTTGGTGGTTGTTGTGTGCTCATTATTATTAGAAAAATTAACTGCAGAAAATAACTAGATTAATTAATAAATGTATCAAGTAATTAACTAAAATAATTATGGTCTTTTAATCAAATTGGTCCTCCCACTATGTTATATGGTAGTTAGTGTTGGGCACTGAAAGAGTCGTATGCGTCTAAGATAAGAGTTGCAGAGATGAGAATGTTAAGGTGGATGAGTGGCCATACTAGACTAGATAAAGTCCTTAATGAGAGTATTAGAGAAAAGGTAGGAGTGGTGCCAATTGAAGATAAGTTGAGAGAAGGGAGATTGAGGTGGTTTGATCATGTGAAGCGTAGACATATGGAGGCTCTAGTTAGACAAGTAGAGTACATTAGGTTAGAGGATAGAAAGAAAAAAAGGGGTATACCTAAATTGACTTGGAGGAGAGTAGTACAACATGACCTAGAAGCATTACACATTTCTGAGGATTTAACCTAAAATCGTTTAGAGTGGAGAAAGCGAATTCATGTAGCCGACTCCAAATTTTTGGGATAAAGGCTGAGTTGAGTTGAGTTGAGTTGGTCCTCCCACTAACTTGGCGAATCCTACACTTCCAAAGTAGGAAACGAAAATCCTAATTGGATGGATTTCTAGTGGGGAATTGAATTCTTATAGAATTATTGGTCATCCTCAGACACATCCATTATTGGAATTACAATAAACTATACATGAGCAACTCCTTGCCCATCACATCTCATGTGAGGTTCAATAATTTATTTAGCCCCTAATGCTCAAAATCTCAGGCACATCCATTATTGATTTATTTTGCATTAGTTAAGTTGATCCTATTGAGCCAGTAAACATGCAAATAATTTTAATGTCCTCAGGCAAATTCATTATTGGCCACCAACTATTTACATATTTACAACATCTTATGCTTAACAATTATTCTTAAGAAAATCTCTTAAATAAATGCATCACATGCAAGTATTTAAAATTTGTTGAAATAATTGCCTCAATGGAGGACTATGATATAATCAATTTAATTATACTAAGTTCCAACTTAATTATTTGTTTGGAAGATTTTATGGTCGACTTAATTACTATTATGGTATCACTTTGCACATTATCCAATTAGCGTGCATATATCATATACTTGCATGCATTCACATACATCTTATGCATATATGGATAAACAAATAATATGGTATGATTATGGACTTTCTAAGGGATTCAATTTCTAAGCCACTAAGAATTGAATCAGGGCATTCCTTGGTGTATTTCATTCATTCATTTTACAAGAGTTGCTGAAAGAATACATAATCAACACTCGATCTTAATTTTCTCCCCTTTGGTCCCACCAATGCTCTTGACCTCCTTGATCTTCTTGCAATCCAATTACATTATAATCCTTGGCATACCAAGGCGAGTTTACAAGAATATGGATCTTAAAGTCCTCAAATAAATGAAATTACAACCTAAATTATTACAACATTTATAATACATGCCTTTAAAATAAAATTAATTATTTTACATCCTAAAGAAAAATAAAAGAAATAAATCCAATCACATTGGTCTTTTATTGTCCATGATCATCCATCATGCATATTAAAATTTAACAAGTAAATAAAATATACATACTAGAAATTAAATTGAATATCACATATTCAACCAAAATTAAATTTGAATCTTATTCAAATAATTCTAAATTTAGAAACCTTTTTCCAAATTTAATACTTTGAAAACAATTTTCAAAAATTCATTGTGTGATTAAAATTCTTAATTAAACAATTTAATTAGGTATGGACTTAATTATAGGCCTTAAAATACACAACAATTACATAATGGGCCCAAAAACTAAGCCCAAAATTCAAACACCCCTTGGGGCGTGTTTCTCATTCAAGCCGCCCCTCTTGAGCACCCAACCAGCTTTAGATCAATCCAAATTTGATCCAATCACACAATTAAACCTCATAAACATTCTTAATGGCAAATATAGTGGCTCTGATGCCAATTGAAGGAGTGGAAGCGTGAATAAAGGACATTAGAACATTGAATTTCAAAAATTATTTCTAAGGTTACATGCACCATACCAAGTGTCTTATGATTCTAATCAATTTTTAATGCCCAACTGCATACCAAAACATATTTTAGCATGCATTAAAATTTCATTTGCCATTAAAGATTATGAATTAACATTTAATTTAATTAAACCCTAACTAAAAGAGAGATTTTTAGGTACTAACCTCTTGATGAACAATTGAAGCCTCTTAGGATGTTGTTAGGACCCCAGATGTTGTCCCTCTAGTTTGTCCACCACAAGCACACACCAAAGATGCAATGACAGCTCCTAGATTGACTTCTCAAGCCTTGTCAACTAATTTTGAGATGGAGTTTATGCTCTGTGAAGGTTGTATGAATGTATTGGGTGTTAGAAACACTTTCTAATAATTTTAATTCAAGAGGAAATCAAAGTTTTTCTCTTTAAATCAATTGAGAAACTGAAGAGGAGAAGAGAACTCCATGTTGCCGACCAACATGAGAGAAAAGAGAGGAGTGGCTGATTTTTTATAACCTTTCTTTATGTACTTAGGTCAAACCCTAACTCCCTTGCCACATGTCATCACAAGATCCCATTTTATTATTATTTGATTTAATCTCGTGAAGTCAAGTGTCAAGCTCCATTTAAATCATGACAAGTGGTCTTCCATCATAGGAAGACAAGTGGCAAGATCATATGGTGCTATGTGTCACCATCTCATGGTGCCACGTCACTATGTGAAAAGACCAATTTGTCCTTATTTTTTAATTTGAGTTCTCAACCCAAAATTATAATTTCTCCTCTTTAAATCAATTTATATCAAATATAAATAAATTAATTAATTAATCTCCATTAATTAATTTCTCACAATTAAATTCATATTTAATCAATTAAATATAAATTTAATTTATACTATACATCCAATAACCTAGATTTAGTTTCAAGTAATGCTAGGGACTTTGCAATCTTATTGCAAATCAAACCTCTTTAATTAATTAATTAAACTCTTTAATTAATCAATTAAATCACATTTTAAATGGTGATTAGCTTGTGTAGATTTGTGACTTACTAGGCTCATTACTTATTGGCAATGAGAAATGATATTAACTCTTAATATCATTAGAACTCTTTCTTACCGTAAATGATTTCTCTAAATCATTTCAGGCATTTCATAGGCCATGGTTGACACCTAGCATAATATGCCATGGCCACCCAATTAGTAATAAGAAATACCTTAAATTAACTTTTAATCATATCTTACCATGCACTAGAATCTCTCCGTTACAAAATTCCAATTCGTGCTGGAGTCATGGTTTATGTCAAACTCCATTTGCTATGAATATTATGTTATCTTTTAATTTCAGTTCTTGATTAATTAGATTTTCTTGTCAAACTCTTTTCTGACTAAATCAGTCTGTCCTGGCCAGGAACTTGAAACATCAAGAACAATTAAATGAACATAGGATTTTATCCCTATTTAATTAGGGTAACGGATTCCATCTTGATCAATACCTATCTCTATCTATAACTAGTAGGAACCAACACATGCCCATATACCCATACACAATACAAGTATGAAAGCAGTATCAAACTTAAACCACCTATATACAAGATAACTGTGTTATCTCAGGTCTAAAGATTATATGCACTGATATGATATATGACAATGCATTGACAAGAGTAAACTCCATGTGTTTGTCATATGCGTCACTGGTTCGGCCTACTTATCATGTATAAGTGCCTATCATGTTTGTTATGTGGCATGAGACTCACCACTCCATCTTATTTATATCTCATATAAATACCTTGGGAACAAACATGATTACAATCTTTCTGGATAAGTCATGTCCTTTGTTAAGTATCCTCGATTGTGAACCAATTTATGATGCTTTGTGCTAGAAATACTCACTCATATTCTTAACAACTTAAGAATAGAATTTCTAACAAAATATCAATGGACATTTTCTATTACACATAAATATATTATGTAAACGGAAAAATGAAATTGCCTTTTATTAATAAAATATGTACAAGATACATGCAAAATGATATGCTCTAGGGTATACTACTATCAGGAATTTCAAGGCATTGACAAGTGATTGGGTGCTGCAAGACAGTGAATTTGGATTCTTAGAAATGTCACCTAACACTGGACTTTGGGTGTATCAGACTTACATAATGGTTATAACAGCTGTTACTGATATAAAGACCCAAAAATTACCAACTTTTTTCCCTACTGACAATCTTATTCTCATTTCTCATTTACCCAGGAGACGTAGAGAATGGATATTGTCAGACTCTAAATTCTAGTTTTAGCATCAAAATACTACTATGACACCAAAAAGACTTGATTAGTTCAGTTACCTGGATACTTCTGAAGTGTTACGCAAAAAATGTATTATTTTGGTACTTTTAGTTTTTTTTGTATTAAAAATACTACAGTTCTTAGATCTATTTGACTATTGCATGCTTAGTGAAATGCTTTTAACTTCTATTTGAGTCATCTTGTGATTATTTAAAATATTTATGATATCGCTAGATGATAGTCTGATACTGCAACTTGTACTGTTATTTTAACAGCCCTTATACGTTGCTGATAACATTGCTAAGTTAACATTGCTAAGTTCTGGAACGAAAGATACTATGGCACATCAGCTTGTTAGGTTATCTTGCTAGTACCGTCTGATACTAGGACTAATATTGTCATTTAAAACCCTGATACATGCTGTTAACTTTGCTAAGTTCTCCAATGAATGATATTATGGCACATTAGCTTGTTAGGTAATCTTGCTAGTCAGCCTTTGTACCCTGCACTTTGATTTCCTTGAACTTGGTGCATTTCACCATTAATGTCAGCCATAGTCTGTAACTTCTACGGTAAACGTCTTCAAAGTGTAGTATTTTGGATTAAATTTGACTGGCACAGTAATGTCATTATTTTGCTTCAGGTTTGTCTCGCACAAAAATGCTTTATTAGGACTGAGGTCCTCAGGAAAAAGAATCTATTGCAAGGCTATTTGCAGGCTCAAGGACAATAATTTTTCCATAATTTATTTTGTGCTCAATTATGCTGTTCTGGTTCTGTTGTGATATGTTTCAAGAGTTGGATAGTCAAATGTGACCATTGTTTTTACCTTATCTGATTCTGACGTCTTTAACAAATAATGAATCAATCCCTTCTGCAGGTGTGCATGACTCCTTCTGGACACATGCATGTGATGTGGATTTGATGAATCAAATTCTTAGGGAAAAGTTTGTGGAGCTGTATAGCATGCCAATACTTGAAAATGTGAGTGTATTTTGTTAACATGGCTTAAAAGAGATTTTTTTTTTTGGTCTTTGAAAGAAACAGTTTTCTCGACTTTTGCTAAAAGTAAATGATGGATCAAAACTAAAAACTACGGTATCGTTTGATCTACTTTCTGCATTTTTCACTTTCTGAAGGTGCTTTTAACAAAATTTGATTCTTGTATAGAACACAATAGTACAAAAGTATACATCATAAACTTACGAATTTCATTTCACATGGAAAAAGCAAGCAAATATAAAGAGAATTAACCTTTTACTTCTCACAAAATTGAAGTTTTTTGCATTTTAAAAATTGCTTTTATGCTATCTAATTAAACTATGCTTTTTTTTTCCTTTTGCTTTTTTGCTTCGAATTAGTTCCTTTTCTTATTTGCCCCTTCCAAATATGAATCCACTCATCTTTGAAAATGTTTTTACATTGATCTTGTTATTCAATTTTTTTTGACTTGTACAATAATTATTTACAGTTGCTAGAGAACTTCCAGACATCGTATCCCACATTGAAATTTCCTCCTCTCCCAGAGCGAGGCAACTTTGACTTGCAAGAAGTTCTCAGATCTCCATACTTTTTCAATTGATTCTCCAGCAAGCAACAACCTACCATAACTTAATCTGAAGCATCATTTCTTCCGTTTTCAGCCTATTAAAGGCCAAGAGTTCAATGAGAAATTAATCCAAGCATCAAGCTGACATTTGAAGTGGGAAACAGAAGCCTAAGGTTGCTTCTCCAAGAACACAGCTACCTGTTGCCTAGTTGCCTTTGGTATACCTGCAACCTTCAAGGCTTTCTTAAAAGACCATTTGTACATAGTAATCAGATTCAAGACACAGGACTGATTCTATCTGGGAGGATGAACAGCCCGGACTGATTCTATCTCGGAGGATGAACTGCCCAAATGATCTACTGAAGTACACAGTGAAGGAAACTCTACCTTCAGTTAGGTTATAAGATTGTTGATATCTCGTCCATGGAGTGATCTTCCGGAAACTAATCAGCAGAAAGAAATTCATAGATCAATTACTTTTCGAGATGAAGTATATTACACAATACATGCGGTGAAGTTTCTTTTCTTAATTTTTTGCCCCTCCCTTTGGCAAGCTCATCACTTGAAATCAGGCTACTTTTATTGCTGTTAATTGATGTAAGATCTTTTCTTTTCGCGCCCTCCTTTTTGTTATCATGTATCATCCTTCTGTATATGCTTATCGTGTCGGACGAGACAAGTACACTCTATGCCTATTAAATTGCTGACTGTACCATTTATAGAGCAAATAGCAAAAGTCAAACAAGTTGTTGCATCCGCAAAGGAAAATTCATATCTATTCTCCCCCTAAAATCCATATAATGGGCAAATGATCTATTGAATTTTTTTTTTTTTTCAAATTGTAATTGAAATTCGAAGTTAAGATTAATTGTCTTAAAAATAACTTTAGCATAGAATAAAATTATTTTTTTTTCTTATTATTAAATTTAACAATTGGATTGGGACCAAGGCAGCAAGCGGGAAAGTTTAATTGGAAAGAAATGAAAAGGGAAGGGAAAAAAAATACTATTTAATTTTTTTATTTTAAAAAAATTAAATAATTTTATTTTAAAAAATATATTAATTAGTCTCTTATCATCACACTCAATCTAAGACTAGAGCAACAAATAATTAAGTTTAATGGTAGCATTAATTATTAGAAAGACATCCCAATTCAAGGTAATAAACTCATTCAGCATAGTTCATTTAACATCTACTCATCTTTATAATGAAATAAATCATTATGTACTATTTATAGTCAAATTATTCAAGCTATTGAGTGCTTAAATTATCTTAACTTATCAATATGATTTCACGCATAATTAATTAGTTAGCTACTCTAACTAACCATATAGTCAACATCTATAACATAAACCAAAAGAAAAAGTGATAATCAATATAGAACTAATCTGGATTTTATTAAACTCAAATCAAAGTCTCATGGTAACAGTTTCCATGGCTTCAACTATCTTTGTGCTGAATTACAAAACTACTTACACATAACTAAGAAAATTAAACATAAACAAATTAATAAAATAAGAGAGAAAAGCACGTTGCCCCTTCCAGAAGTAATTTGAACAACTTGGATTTGATATTGATGATGATGCTCCACACTCCAAAGGATGTAGAAGTGCTCCACAGGCCAAAAGAAGAAGAAGAAGAAATCACACGAGTAACCAGATCAAGCAGTTGATATCTTTGAATGCACAAAGAGTGCATTTGGCCATTATGAATAGAAGAGAATTGAATTTTTCTAGATCTGTATTTTTAGACCCTTTTATAGAGAAAATATATTAACTGAGACTCCAGGTCTGATTTGGAAGTCCTAGTTGCATTCTGACTTAAAACTCTTTCAAGAATCCGAGTTAAAGTAGGAATACAAGTTAAAAGCAACTCTCCTTGTATAGATCTACCACTTTCATTGGTGTTTGAAGTTGGCTCTAGGAATTCTGCTTTTTTGGCCAAAGTGGGATGGTGTCTTTTATCTAGTGTTGGTGGTCTTTGAGCTGATATTTTGCGTGTAGTATTTTGACTTTTTATCTGGTATCAATGCATCGAGTATGAAGATTGGTGTGTTGATTATATAACAGGATATTGTCAAAAGTAGTGACCTCTTGTGCCAAGGTATATGTTGGGCTATTGCGAATGGAATGTTAGTTTCCTTTTAGGATGATGTTTGGGTGGAGGATGAACCTTTGAGGAATATGGTGTGTTGTGCCATTCCTAAGTAGTTGCGTCAATGTACAATTGACTAACTTTGGGGTAGTGATGGGTAGCAATGGGATGTGCTGCCTCCTTTATTGAATGCTATTATTTGTTTTAAACTTAAGGCATTTTCTTTGAGCATTAAACTTTAGGCTATGGATGAACTAGCATGGAAGTTACATCTTTGGGACTTTTTCCCAATCAAATTTGCTTATCGATTAGGTAGTGGTTTAGATAGCACATTGAGTGCGTAGTATGAGTTGGAAGAATTTGTGGAAGCTTCGGGTCTCTCAGTGGATTCAAATGTTTATATGGTTACTGTGTAAAGGTAAACTTATGACCAATTATGAAAGGTTTCGTAGGAAGATCACTAGATATCCTGGTTGTACTATTTGTGGTGATGGAATGGAATCTATTGCTCGTGCTATTAGAGATTATCCTTATGCTCATAATTTGTGGGCTAATGTTTAGGATAGTTATTCTTTACAACTGTTTAATACTTTGATGGTTGAGAATTGGTTTGTTAATTGTAAGACTTTTGGCAACCTTATGTGTAATAACCTTTATACAAGTCAGATTTTGGCCATTATGGCTAAGTGGGTTTAGAGGTGGAGGAACGGGAGAATATTCCAAAGGTGTGGAGTTTCCTATTTCTTCAAAATTAGTTATTTGAAAGAGTCAATTTTAGTAGAATGCTACAGCATGGGCTAGGTGTAAGAGCACAAATGTGGATATTGTTCCTTCCCCTATTTTACTTTCAATTTCTTAGGAAGTTTTGAGGGAAGGTTGGGTAAAATTAAATATGGATGGGGCTTCGAAAGGAAATCTTGGGCGTGGAGGAAGTGGTAGAGTGTTTTGGGATTAGTTTGGGCATTGGAAAGGTGGTTATATGGTTCCATTGGGCATTTGCACTTCGATGCAAGCAGAGTTTTAAGCTTTGTTGTAGGGTTTTACGATGGCATGGAATATGGGGTTCCAATGAGTTTGAGGTTGAGATGGATTCTTCTGCTTCGTTATCACTGGTGAGGGGTGGGGCCAGGTCTTATGTTCGTTTACATGGTCTTATCCTTTAATGTTAGAGCTAGTTACAACACCCATGGGAAGTTACACTTCGACATTGTTATAGAGAGGCCAATGGGTAGCTAATGTTCATGCCAATTTGGTTATTGGAGTTGGTATGGGGTTACATTTTTTGTAGCATCCTCTGTTAAGCATTATGTAGTGGCTTAGTGCTGATATTCTGGGCACATCTTGGTTGAGAGTTGTGAGGAGAATTGTTTAATTATTCTTGCTTGTTTTTCTAGGTATCCTTTCCCTTAGAATCCAAAAAAAGAAAAAAAAAGAAGAGAAAAATAAATGGTATAGGGATTAAATAGTTTACAAAACAAAAATACGAGATTAACAAATGTATTTTTTTAAAATAGAAGAATCAAATAATTAGTTTCACTAAGTAGAAGGATTAAATATTAATTTTTTTTCAAATTGGAAGTAATGGGTTGAATGTTAGTGTATCTACAATGCAGTTAATGTGCTGGTTGCAAGTGTGATCATGGTTTTTAGACTCGACAGGTCTAAGAATCGATGAAGGTAGATGGTTAAAGGTTTAAGGTTCAACTGAAGTTCGATTGAGGTTGAATTGAGCCAGAACATAAAATCCCATATAATAATGTTATTGATCTAATTCAAATCACTATATTCAATATTAATGTCCATATGTCATGTTCTACATCTTAATTAATTAAAATAAATAAATATAATTGTTTTCTATGGAAATCAATCTCGGCTCTCTCAAAGTTTACGGTTTGCATGGCATGCCAGATACTGAGCATATTTCCTAATTTGCCCTCTAACTTCTAAACCAAATGACTTTGGGAATTGACTCTACTGTATGCAACTTCGTCAATGTCACAAGTAATTGAAAGTAAGTGAACTAGAATTAAATGCTTTGATTGGTTGATTAAAAAGAAAATATAAGGCTTGAAATTAAATGTGAAAGTTTGAAAAATAGATGACAGATCATAAAAGTCTGTTGGAATCTGAGTTATTTGATTTAAGTTGTTTTGGGTGTTAGGGGCCATAAATGTTGCTCTGCTATTTATAGCTCTCCTTGCAGGTATTTGAAGCACTTGAAAGTATCTAAAAGCCACTTTTTCACTTTCTAGGGAGTTATCTGCCCATTATATGTAGCTTCTTTAAAATTCTTACAACCTCTAATAACTGCTTCTACCCATTATCTACCAACCACTCTTGATATTTATCTCTTTACCACTCATAATTATCTATCAATTTTTCTTCAAGCCTTTAATTAATTAAATAAATAAATGGAATAAAATTAATTAAATTAATTTTATAAAAAATTAATTTAATTAATCTTAGGCCTAAAAATAATTAATAAGCTAAAAATAATTATTTTTGTGCAAATTATTTCCCTCCACACATTGATTGGCCAGTTAGGCCATTCTAATGTGGAGATTAATTTTTCCTTGGCACCTAAGTTCTATTACTCCTCTGCTCTTTAATAATGTTAGCCAAAAGATTCTCACAAATTCGGTATCCCTTTTTTTGGGAATTCAAAATTTAAACAAATTCCTTGACATCTGGTTCCTTTGCTACAGATCCTACATTTAAGTATCAGCACCTGATGTAAGTACTTTTATCACTTTTGTGCTTGCTGGATGAATCTTGCTTTATTTTACATTATGTGCTTCCCTTGCAGGTTGTGTTGGAAATTGGTTAAATATTAAAAAACCAATTTTCTGGATGTTTGTATTACAGAGGAGACTCTATTAAAATCTTTATAGATCAGGTACCTTCGTTGACTCATAGGTGTCTTTATAGGTGCCTCTACAAGTACCTTTACAAGTTCTTAGAACCTGGTACCTCTATAAGTACTTCTGTAGGTCCTTAACCTTCATCCGCTCTTGCTAAGGTTCCTATAAGTACCTATGATCTCCTAAGATGGCTGTACACTTGAAGAGCTAATTTCTTCAAGTGTTTTTCACAGGTGCCTAGCTTCATTTTTTTTTTTTTTTTTTTTTATAGAGAATGTAAGTGTTGGTCTCTAGCTCTTCCTCATCAGGTATGGTAGCAGATATTAGGGAGTTACCTATTCAGCCTTGTTTAAAAGTAGTCTATTGACTTCAAGCTTCCTCCAAAAAACTTTCCTGCATGCTGTAATCTATATATTGTGATGTAATAAATTTAGCATACATGTAAATACTGGGTACTTGTTAATTAATAAACTGTGTTTTGGCTTTCTATTTATTAATGAAAGTGGCCATGATGCCTACTTATCACATCATTCCTCTATTTATTTTGCAAAAGTGGCAGTAATGCCTTCTCAATTACACTTTACCCATTATGTCAGCTTTGTCTATTCCATTTTCTGCAAGGATTCTAGGAAAAGCTATGAGGTTGGCTATTTGAGGCCATAGGTCAGCCTTGGTTGTTTTATGCCTGGTGTTATCCTATCGATTTCTTGCAAGGTGCAATGGCTTTGGACTTGCAGAATTGCGTCATTTGAACTGTTACTTTAAAAACTAGAGCAATTGTAATTGTCATAAAAGGAATCTGAATTGTGGGAACATTGATTCCTCTTATACTGCCCCCTAGGGGAATTTCAAGCTTGTGCCCCTCGAGTTCTCTTATACTTCTGGAAGTTAAGTTTGGCTCCTCTAGCTTAAGGAATTGGTCATTAGAAGTTGCAGGAACTTAGAGACCAAATTTTCCCTCTGTAGAAAGAGATGATTCTCATTGATTTCAATTAATCTGTACATGGGTATTTAGATACAATTGATTCCTATAATTGTGTTATACTAATTAGGAAGAAATCCTAAATAAGAAATCCTAAATAGGAATACAAAATACAAAATATACACAGAAATAATATAATGATTGACTTTCCACAACAATAATGATTGACTTTCCATAACACTCCCCCTCAAGTTGGAGCATAGATGTTAATCATGCCCAACTTGTTACAAATGTAGTCAATCCTAGCTCCATTCATAGCTTTTGTGAAAATATCTCCTAACTGCTCTCCAGTTTTGATATGTCCTGTTGAGATGATCTGTTGTTGAATCTTTTCACGAACAAAGTGACAATCAATCTCAATATGTTTGGTCCGCTCATGAAATACCGGATTACAAGCAATATGGAGAGCAGCTTGATTATCACACCACAATTTCGCAGGCAGGGGGGTCTTAAAACCTGTCTCATCTAGTAATTGAAATATCCACATTACCTCACATACTGATTGTGCCATGGCTCTGTATTCGGATTCAGCACTAGATCGAGAAACTACACTCTGCTTCTTGCTTTTCCAAGACACCAAATTTCCTCCAACAAAAATGCAATATCCAGTAGTTGACCTCCTATCAACCTTAGATCCATTGATCGGCATCCGAAAAACATTCAACATTCAAATGCCCATGATTACCATATAACAAACCTCTTCCCTGAGCTCCTTCAGATAGCACAAGATTTGTCACAAGTCTTCCCTATGAGCAACAGTTGGGGAAGACATAAACTGACTTACCACACTAACGGCATAAGCAATGTCAGGACGAGTGACAGTAAGGTAGTTCAATTTTCCTACCAATCTCCTGTATCATAGCTCTGATACCATGATATAGGAGATTGGTAGGAAAATTGAACTACCTTACTGTCACGTGATCTGTTGCACCAGAATCAATAACCCATTTGGATGAGGAAGACACAAGGCATGTAGTGGATTTACCTGACTCAGCGATCGCAGTGATAGGGGAACTGGTAGGCTTTAGAGATGCTCGACATCGGGAAAACTGCAAAATCCTCTGCAGATACCAAAGCTTTTCAGAGGAAGATATTGTAGAATCCTCTGCTGCCATATTTGCCATCTGTGATCGCTGATTTTTCCTCTGAAGTTGTGGACAATTATATTTTGTATGGCCAGGCTCATGACAATAATAACAAATGACTCCTCTTGAGTCCTGATTAGAACTAGCCTCTCCATTACGATGATTACTTCTGTTGCTTGTAATTCCTCCTCTACTTCCTCTTCTATTACCCTGTTGTCCATTTGGATTACGGCTAATAAGAGCACTACTGACAGGCTGTGAAGATTGGATACTCTCTGTACAAAGGACCCGTGTGAATGTTTCATGCAAAGAGGAAATCTCAGAACTAGAAAGAATCTGAGATTTAGCAGTCTCATACTCTGAAGGAAGGCCTACAAGAAAACTCATAACAGCCAGTTGCTCCCGTTGGGCCTGCTGAACTTTCACATCAGAACTAAAAGGCAACAATACATTAAGTTCCTCATATACCCGTTTAAAATCCATAAAATAAGCCGTGAGAGACTTATTCTCTTTTTCAGCACGGTAGAATGCCTTACAAACATCATAAATACGGGAGATATTCCCTTTACCAGAATACAGAAAATCTAAGTAATCCATCAATTCCTTAACAAATTCACAGTGATTAATTAAACTAATTACCTCACTGTGAATCGAGTTCCGAAGCTGCAAAAACAACCGAGCATCCTCCCTTAGCCAAGTTTGTTGTGTATCATCAGTAGGTGGATCTTTAGTAAGGTGATCATCCTTATCAATGCTACGCAAATAGACCCTAATGTCTTACTCCACCTGTAATTCGAACCATTAAGTTTGTGTTCTGTGATCTTAGTCATCATCGGAATCACATCAGAAATAACATTCTTATTGTCTGCCATTTGTTGAGACAAAGAAAACTAACCGAAACACTAATCCAAAGTGCTTACAGGAACAAAATAATCCAAAATCACAAATCAAGTAAATATCGAAATAGGATCTGAGAGCCAAATCTCAGAAGTCCTTTAATGGTGTACTGGATCAGGCAACAGCACACAGTGGTGGAATGAGGGGATTGAGGCGATGCTGGCGATGTTGATCGGAGTCGAAAAGGCCGGTCGGCGGCCAAGGTCTCTCCTGAGCTGGGTGGTGAGAACAAATAGTCACCCTAGATAGATGACTCCGCCTCGATACCATGTAGAAAGAGATGATTCTCATTGATTTCAATTAATCTGTACATGGGTATTTATATACAATTGATTCCTATAATTGTGTTATACTAATTAGGAAGAAATCCTAAATAAGAAATCCTAAATAGGAATACAAAATACAGAATATACACAGAAATAATATAATGATTGACTTTCCATAACAATAATGATTGACTTTCCATAACACCCTCCATCACCTGCAGGATTATTGTTAGTAGTATGCCCTAGAACATATCATTTAGGATGTATCTTGTATATCTTTTATTAATAAAAGGCATTTTCACTTTTTCGTTTACATAATATATTTATGTGTAATAGAAAAGGTCCATTGATATTTTATTAGAAATTCTATTCTTAAGTTGTTAAGAATATGAGTAACAGTATTTCTAGCACAAAGTATCATAAATAGGTTCACAATCGAGGATACTTCACAATAAGGACATGACTTATCCAGAAAGATTGTAATCATGTTTGTACCCAAGTTATTTATATGAGATGTAAATAAGAAGGAATAATGAGTCTCATGCCATATAACAAATACGATAGGCACTTATACATGATAAGTAGGCCGAGCCAGTGACATTTATGACAAGCACATGGAGTTTACTCTTATCAATGTATTGTCATAAATCATATCAGTGCATTAATCTTTAGACCTGAGTAGCACAATTATCTTGTATATAGGTGGTTTGAGTTTGATACTGCTTTCATACTTATACTGTGTATGGGTATATGGGCATGTGTTGGCTCCTACTAGTTATATATGGAGGTAGGTGTTGATCAAGATAGAATCTGTTACCCTAAGTAAATAGGGATAAAATCCTATGTTCATTTAATTGTTCTTAATGTTTCAAGTTCCTGGCCAGGACAGATAGATCATGGAGATGTTTTGACATAGGATCTAAATCTTTTTACATGTTTGGACATGTTTTGTGTTTGGATAATATTTTATATGTACCTGATGCTTTTAAGAACATCATTTCTATATCTAGTTTGACTAGAAATGGCTATGAATTTCAGTTCACAGATGATATTTGCAATATTTATTTTGAAAATAAATATGTTGGTTCAGGTTATATGAATGATGGTCTTTACTATTTGGATAATAATGACAAACACAAAATGAATGCAAGTGATCTAAATGAATGCAATGCCATGGTGAAAATCAACTCAAGTTCAAAACATATTTGGCACTTAAGGTTAGGTCACGTTGTAGAAGATAGGATTGCAAAACTGGAGAAAATGAGGATTTTATCCTCATTGGGTTCTGAACTAGGATTGTAAAACTGGAGAAAATGAGGATTTTATTCTCATTGGGTTCTGAACCTACTCCAACCTATGAATCCTGCCTTCAGGGCAAAATGACTAGATCACCCTTTGTTGGACAAGGGCTAAGAGCTGAAAATATTTTGGAGCTAATACATAGTGATGTATGTGGTCCATTTAAAGAAATGGCTAGAGGCAGTTTTCATTATTTATTACCTTTACTGATGATAAATCAAGGTTTGGGTATTTGTATTTGATGAAATACAAACATGAATCCTTTGAAAAGTTTAAAGAATTTAAATATGAAGTAGAAAATCAAACAGGAAAAAGTATTAAAGCTCTTCGATCAGATCGTGGAGGTGAATACTTGAGTACTAAATTTGATGAATACTTAAAAGAGCATGACATTGTTTCCCAGCTGACTCTTCCAGGAACACCACAGTTGAATGGTGCATCTGAAAGGAGAAATCGTACCTTATTAGATATAGTACATAGTATGATGAGCTATACTGATATGCCAATCTCCTTTTGGGGATTTGATTTAGAATCAGCTTTGCATATTTTGAATAGGATTCCATCAAAATCAGTATCTTCCACACCTTATGAGATATGGCATGGAAGAAAGCCAAGTCTTAAACATGTTAAGATTTGGGGTTGTCCAGCTTATATCAAAAAACTGAACACTGATAAATTGGAAACCAGATTAGAAAAGGATCGATTTGTTGGATATCCAAAAGATAGTTTTGGATATTATTTTTATTTGCCTACATCACAAAAGGTTGTGGTAAGTAGAGATGCCACATTTCTTGAACAACAGTTTGTTCAAGAAGGGGGCAAAGAAAGTAGATAATGGAGATGATCCACTTACCTATGAAGAAGCTATATTAGATATAGACTCTTCAAAATGGATTGATGCTATGAAATCCGAGATTGATTCCATGTATAAGAATCAAGTTTGGGATCTTGTTGACCCAACTGAAGGTATTGTACTTATAGGGAATAAATGTGTTTTCAAGAAGAAAATTGGTTCTGATGGAAAGGTAGAGACCTATAAAGCAAGGCTAGTAGCGAAAGGATTTTGCCAAAGGCAAGGAATCAACTATGAGGAGACTTTCTCGCCTGTTGCCATGCTTAAATCAATTAGGATTTTATTAGCAGTAGCTGCATATTATGATTATGAGATTTGGCAGATGGGTGTCAAAATAGCTTTTCTCAATGGATACATTGAAGAAAACATTTTCACGGAACAACCTAGGAGTTTTGAATCCCAAGATGGTTCCAAAGTATGCAAGCTAAAGCGATCCATTTATGGGTTGAAATAAGTTTCGAGGAGTTAGAACATCCGTTTTGATGAAGCCATTAAGTCATTTGGTTTTATCAAAAATGAGGATGAGCCATGTGTATATAAGAAGGTTAGTGATAGTGCTATCACTTTCCTTGTCTTATATGTGAATGACATTCTGTTGATTGGTAATGGCACAGGTATTTTGACAACTGTAAAGGTATGGTTGTCAAATACATTCTCCATGAAAGACTTAGGCGAGACAACCTATATTCTTGGGATTCACGTTTATAGAGATAGAGCGAAAAGAATAATTGATTTATCCCAAAGTCTATACTTGGAAAAGGTATTAAAGAGGATTAACATGCTTGATTCCAAGAGAGGATTGTTATTAGTGAGATATGGTATCCACCTTTCTAAAGAGATGTCTCCAAAGACACCTGAAGAAAGAGATAAGATGGCCAGGATTCCATATGCTTCGGCTATTGGAAGTTTAATGTATGCAATGTTGTGTACTAGGCCGGATATCGCATATGCTGTTAGTTTGACTAGCAGGTATCAATCCAATCCAGGTTTGGAACACTGGATAGCTGTCAAGAATATCCTTAAGTACTTGAGAAGAACTAAGGATTTATTCTTGATCTATGGAGGTGGAGACTTATAATTGGATGGTTATACTGATTCTGATTTCCAATCAGATATCGATGATAGAAAGTCTACCTCTGGATATGTGTTCATTTGTAATGGAGGTGCAGTCAGTTGAAAGAGTTCCAAATAGAGCATGACTGTAGATTCCACTACCGAGGCTGAGTATATTGCTGCATTAGATGCTGCAAAGGAAGCTATTTGGATAAAGAAGTTTGTGACAGAACTTGCAGTAGTTCCTTCTATTGAGTTAGCAGTTCCACTTCATTGTGACAACAATAGAGCAGTCATACAGGCTAAGGAACCTTGGTCTCACCATAAATCCAAACACATAGAAAGGCGCTACCACATTATCAGATCAATAGTTAGGCGAGGAGATATAGCCATGCAGAAAATAGCATCAGCTGAAAATCCAGCTGATCCATTCACTAAGCCTATGTCACAAACTCAGCTAGACTGACATCTTGAGAAGATGGGTCTAAGATATTATAATGAATGGCTCTAGTGCTAGTGGGAGATTGTTAGTAGTATGCCCTAGAGCATATCATTTAGTATGTATCTTGTACATCTTTTATTAATAAAAGACATTTTCACTTTTCCGTTTATATAATATATTTATGTGTAATAGAAAAGGTCCATTGATATTTTGTTAGAAATTCTATTCTTAAGTTGTTAAGAATATGAGTGACAATATTTCTAGCACAAAGTATCATAAATAGGTTCACAATCGAGGATACTTCACAATAAAGACATGACTTATCCAGAAAGATTGTAAATATGTTTATTCCTAAGTTATTTATATGAGATGTAAATAAGATGGAATGGTGAGTCTCATACCATATAACAAATATGATAGGCACTTATACATGATAAGTAGGCCAAACCATTGACATTTATGACAAGCACTTGGAGTTTACTCTTGTCAATATATTGTTATAAATCATATCAGTGCATATAATCTTTAGACCTGAGATAATACAATTATCTTGTGTATAGGTGGTTTGAGTTTGATACTACTTTCATACTTGTACTGTGTATGGGTATATGGGCATGTGTTGGCTCCTACTAGTTATTTATGGAGGTAGGTGTTGATCAAGATGAAATCTGTTACCCTAAGTAAATAGGGATAAAATCCTATGTTCATTTAATTGTTCTTGATGTTTCAAGTTCCTGGCCAGGACAGATAGATTTAATCAGAAAAGTGTTTCTAATGAGAAAATCTTTTTAATCAAGAACTAGAATTAAAAGAGAACATAATATTCATAGCAAATGGGGTTTGACATAAATCATGACTCCAACTCGAATTGGGATTTTGTAATAGAGAGATTCTAGTGCATGGTAATATATGATTATAGGTTCATTGAAGGTAAACCTTATTACTGATTGGGTGGCTATGGCATGCTATGCTAGGTGTTAGCTATATTCTATGAGCTGCATAAAATGATTTAGAGAAATCATTTACGGTAAGAAAGAGTTCTGATGATATTAAGAGTTAATATCATGTCTCATTGCCAATTAGTGATGAACCTAATAAGTCACACACATACACAAGTAATCACCAAATTAAATATGATTTAATTAATTAATTAAAGAGTTTAATTGATTAATTAAATAGGTTTGGTTTGCAATTAGATTGCAAAGTCCTTAGCATGGCTTGAAACCAAATCTAGATTATTGGATATATAATATAAGTTAAATTTATATTTAAAGTGTTTAAATATGAATTTAATTAATGAGAAATTAATTAATAGAGATTAATTAATTAATTAATTTATATTTGATATAAATTGATTAGAAGAAGAGAAATAATTATTTTGAGTTGAGAACTTAAAATTAAGATACATGGGTATTTTGGTCATTTCACATGGTGACATGTGGCACCATGAGATGGTGACACATGGCACTACACATAAGCTTACCATATGTCTTTTAATCATGTAAGATGATCAAAGTAAATATTAAATATAGGTTTGACACTTGACACAATGTGATTAGGTCAATTAAACCTATAGCTAATCAAAAGGTGACATGTGGCAAGGGTTTTAAGTGGTGACCCAACTATATAATGTGCTGTTATGAAAAGAAAAAACAACAAGTTGCTCATTCTCTTTGGTGCTGCCACCCAAAGCACCTCTCCCTTCTCTTCTTCTTCATCTCTCACCAATTCAAAGGGAATAGCCAACATTTTCTTGAATTAAAATTGCTAGAAATCGTTTCTAGTGTCTTATTTACATTTGTAATCTCTCAAAAGGCAAAACTTGATTCTTTAATTCACAGAAAAAGCTTTAGAAGCTGTTCAAGGGCTGTCATTGGTGATCTTGGTGTGAACAAGCTAGAGGGACAACATTTGGTGTCCTAGACGCATCTCGAAGGTGCCAAACACACTGCAGTGCATCAAAAGGTTAGTGCACTTGTTCTTGATCTAATCTAGGATTCTAATGAATTAATTTGTTAATTCTAAAATCTTAAATGGCAAATGTAGATCCAAAAATATATTAAGAGAGTTTTAATATGCTATTTATCATTGAAATCAAATAGATAAAAATGAATCTTGAATGATGCATGTGACCCTAGATGAAAAATTTTGAATTTCAATGATCTAAACCTATGTTTTTCATGCTTCTGCTCCTTCAATTATCGGCTTATCTAGAGTCTTATCAATTGGAATTGTGATATTAGGAACCTGGACCATAGGTGTTGGCACCTAGGATAGCGATGTAGATGGCTAAGGTACCTGCACTACAAATATGTTAGTTCCTCTGTAACTGTTACCGCTCAAGCCAAATGTCACCTGGGTAGCTACATTTGTTGAGGCACTAGTGTGACTTGAAAACCTGCAATTACCTTAAATCATAAATGACCAGGTGAGTCATAGGATTAGAATTACTGAGAATCTAGGTAGGAGCATTGGTCCTACCTCCAGGACGATTGATCTGCGCTGATGTTCTGGAGTGGTTAGCCACTTGCTCCTCTCTCCTGTGAGGTGGGTAATACTTTTAATTGCTTTGAACTCGACTTCCATCAGAACTACCTAAGGGACTATATGGCAGAGTCTACCCCTTGAGTTCCTTGGCACTCTTGGATACCAAATTAAATTCCTCTGGCTTAGAAGTTTGACTGCTTAGAAGTTTGGCCATCAGAAAGTACTAGAACTGGTAAACCGAGTATCGCAAAAAAAAAAACTGTATAAAAAAAAATTATTTTCTCCATACTTACATTAATTTTGTCAAAGGCTATATCTATCCGTCTTCCTATGCCTTTCTCCAAGACATCAGCGATGGTTGATGCAAGTTTTCCTTCATCAATATTAGACATTTTGTGACACCTCATCAAAAACATGCATGATAGTAAAATGTGAGACCTTCTGTCCCACTAGCCATGTCAAAAATTGCTAGTTAATTTTTGGTGACGAATAGTGGTGATTAAGATGAGACTTTTGTCCCATCGAGCATGCCAAAAATTATTTTCCAAATGAATAAGTACTGTTCATATAGTTAAATTTTCTAGTTTCAGAATTGGTAACCCGGATTCAAGCCTCATTTAGGATAACTTATGGTCCCTTTCTAGGCAGGGTGTCTTCATGAAAATCCTAGCATTATGTCTTAGGTTTCTTTTCTAATTAGTTTCACACCAATTGGAGTTGTGTAGCTCAATTTATAGGCTGCTAAGCACACTGGACTCAAGTGTCCAGATTCCAGCAATTCAACACACTACCATGCCATTGATTCCTTTCATCAATTCACATCAATTCTCAACCCAAGCATACCAAACGACCATAATTTGCTCTTATAGACATCAATTGCATAACATACCACAAGAGCCCTAATTTCCCATAAACCCTAATTTTCCATCTCCCAATTCATGCAAATTCATGCCATTTCAACACACCAATCATGCATACTACTTCATTTAAGCTAGAATTCATCATCAATTCAATCAAAAAACATCAAACCCTACTTGTACCTAAGCTGACCAAAATTCATACCCTTTGTTTCATGCATGATTTTCTTCCTTTTCCATGTTTTTTCCCATAAGCAACCCTAATTCTATGTATATATAACAATTTGAGCTTATGGATAAGCTTACCTCTAATGGAGCCTTTTGCAAACTTTAAATTTCTTCAAGTTTCCTTGAGTTTCTTTCTTCTAATCTTCAATTGAAGGTCCAATTTGAAGTTTTCTAAGAATTTGGTGGAAATTTTATGGAAGGATTGGAAGGTTCAAAAGCTTGGAATAAAGAAAATGGAAGATGGAAATGAGAGAGAGGGAGCCGGCCAAGCTTATGGGAAGAAGATGACTTTTTATTTCATTTTAATTACTTTTGTCCTCTTATAAATATGTAGATAAATATCAAATTTTAAGTTATTTAAATTATAATTTTAATCGTGCCGTAATGGAGTCATGCTTATGTCATAATAGTAATTAAAATTTAAAATTTTCTTTTCTCTTCTTTTCTTTTCCATACACTTCTTCATATTTTTAATTCCTTTTCAATATTTTACTCTCACATATTTTAGTGGACATTTAAGTCAAAATTCATCTCTTGGAATGAATTGATCAAAATGCCCGTCATTGGGTTGCAGTCCATATTTTTCCATAATACTCGATGAGTCCTTAAGTTTTGATTCATCTATTTGTGCTTCTCTCCTTTTTCTTTCTTTGTTTTTCAAATTTTCAATAGTTTTGCAATTGACCCTTAATTAAGGATTTCATGGGTCCCACACAAATCTAGGGTAGCAACTAAGCTCGCAATCACTTCCCGGGTTGGTCACCCATCACCGAAACTCAGGCTCACTTAACCTATTTGTGCTTCATTTCTTTTATTCTCTTCCCACTTTAATTAATATTTATCAATTTTATTTATAACTTTTTTGTCACACCTTATCCCTGGTAAGGCATGATATGTTTCCGTAGCATACCTAATGAATTACCGAACTCCACCTACCGATAACCCATTAGTTATGCTACAAAGGATTTTAAAACAAATCATAGCTTTTTATCTTATCAATTCTTTTGCGAAAAACTGCATGAGAACAGTTAAAATTCCATTTAAACAATCATTGGAAATAATGATAGACTAAATATTGCAAAAGTTATATTTTCATAAGTCTCAAAATAAAATACAAATAGTTACAAACTCAAAATACTTTAGTAATGTAGTACTTTTTAATACAAACTGCTCAATGTCCGTACATCCATACATATAGGTACAAAATACATCCAAAGGAATCACAAGAGTATACCTAACATAAATACCCACAATCAATACTAAAATACTGCTTCCAAGTCTCTCACTAGGCAGCCTTTTCCTTTCCCTTATCTGCAACAGCATAAAGAAGCTATCGCTGAGTATATCACTCAGTGGTGCGCAACTAATAACTTTAAAACTTAAGGTAAAACACAATTTTTCAAAGCATAATAAATAATATTTTTCTTAAGTATGAAAAATTCACAATAGTTCTAAGTCCATAAGAGCCATTTATTGGAATAACATTTCAAAAGAGAAATCACATTTCATAAATCACAATTCACAAAGCATTAGTGTTGCCAACATCAACACACAGTTTAGGCCATGAAACAAAATTTCACGATCAGTGCCGTGTTGTACACCACGATAAAGCAATCTCAACCTCACTAACCGTTATTAATGAGGGAAGGGCTAGCTAGCTAATGAGTACTCATGTAGTCTTACCCCACTAACCATTATTAATGGGAGACATAATGATATCAAATATCAAATCCCAAGTAGCCGTTACTACTGGGGAGTTCCGAAGGGACTGTTATGCTAACTATGGTTTCAAAACAACTTTCAAGAATTTCTAAATTAATAATCACATTTGCAAAACAATAACATATTCAAATCATCAAAAAACCCATAAAAGGGGTGGCAACACACAAATTTCTCAAATGCAAGAGAAAAATCATATCTCATTCAAAATAAACTCATTTCAAATCAAACTCATTCAAATAAACTCATTCAAATCAATTGAGTAGTTTTCTAGAGAGAGTTATGGCCATGCAAAGTTTACTATTCATATGGTCAAATTCTGCGGGTTCCAGAATTTTGCCTCTATGTTCAAGCCAAGTTTTAGGCAATTTCTGGGCAGTTTCTAGGTTGGATCTCTTCATGAAAATTCTAGCCCTATGTCTTAAATTTCATCCCCAATTAGTTTACACTAATTGGAGTTGTGTAGCTCAATTTATGGGCTGTCAAATACACTGAACTCAGTGTGCAAATTCTGCCCTAGGTTCAATTTTTCATTTCTTCAATTATTTCCACTAACTAACCTCAATTCACATTTAATTCACCCAAAATGACTATAATTTAGCATTGACACATCAATGGCACTTCCTAGCACAAACCCCACAATTTTCAAACACCAAAGTTTGTAATTTTCCCTAATCCTACCATTTCATTACCTCCATTCATCAACCTAATGTCAATTCAAACTAAATAAATCTCAAATGATCATAATTTAACACTACACACTCCAATTTCACTCTCTAGCACCAAAGCTCCAATTTTCCCATGAACCCTAATCTCCCATAATTAAATTTATACACATTTCATGCAATTTCTTTGCCCCAATCATGTATACTACTTCAACTAAGCTTAATCTCATCATTAATTTCATTCAAAGACATCAAACCTTAACTTTTCTCCAATTTGGCCAAAACCCTAGTTTAGATTCCATACATGTTTTCTTTCATTTTCTTATGAAATTTCATGCTTTCTCATGTAAATTCATCACACCCAAACTTGATTCAAAGCATATTTGGTTAATCAAGCATGAAAGAGAGAGCTTACCTCACTTGATGATTTTTCCCACTTCCAATCTCTTCCAAATCTTGTTCTTCTTATTTTAATCTCTCAATCAAAGATCTCTTTGATGTTTTCTTTTAGTGGGCTATAGAATTTATGAAGGGAATTTAAGGGAATTAAAACTTGGGAGGGGAAATCAATGAGGGGAAGAAGTGGAAGAAGAAGAGAAAAAGAGAGAGAGAGAGGAAGAGAAAGGAGAGGGTGGTGGCACCTTATGAAAAAAAAATGAAGAAGACATTTGTCTTCTTATATATATATATATATATATATATATATATATATATATATATATATATCCCAAAAATTAGTTAATTAAAATTATAAATTTTAATTGTGTCAAGGATAATTAAACTTAAATTTTTATTCCTTTTTTTTTTCCATTTACATTTAATTTTTCCTTTTAATTAAATAATCAAATTTAATTATCAAAAGCCCATAAGTCCTTCATTTTAATTTTATCATAATGGAAATGAAAGTTTAAGTTTTCATTTCTTAAATTTTCCCTTACATATTTTTCCTTGAATTTTTCTTCAATTTTTACCTCATAATTCAATTCATTAATTTCATTTAATTTAATTGACATTTTGGTCAAAAGTCAACTCTTGAGGTGAATTGACCAAAATGCCCCTCATCGGATCCTAATCCTTCTTTTTATAATACCCGATGAGTCCTTAGATTTTTTTTATTCACTTGAATTTTTATTATGTCTATCTCAATTAATTTTCCATTTATTTTTGGTCCTCAAGGTGTCTTTGAATAGTATTAGTCATATACAAAAAATGGTACTATTCATAACTTGGAGGTTCGGGGTGTTACAATTCTCCCCTCCTTAATAATAAAATTTCGTCCTCGAAATTTACCTGTTCTCATTCTCTGAATAGCTGTGGGTACTGCCTTCTCATGTCCTCCTCATGCTCCCATGTAGCCTCCTGGCCTGAATGATAGTTCCACAGTACTTTCACCAGAGGTATTTGTTTGTTCCTCAGCTGCTGCACCTCATATGCCAAGATCTTTATGGGCTCTTCGTTATATGTCAGGTCTGGATTCATCTCAATCTCCTCTACTGGCAAAATGTGAGAGGGATTTGATCTGTAACTCCTCAACATGGAGACATTGTGAATCTTTTTAAACTCCAGAGGCAATGCAAGTCTATATGCCAATGGACCCATTCTTTCTAGAACCTCATATGGCCCAATGAAGCGAGGACTTAGTTTCCCCTTTCTACCAAACCTTATGATCTTCTTCCATGGAGAAACTTTTAAGAACACCTTGTCACCCACACTGTACTTAATATCTCTTCTCTTTAGGTCAATGTAGGACTTCTGTCTATCCGTTGCAACTTTGAGTCTGTCTCTAATGAGTTTAACCTTTTCTTCCGTCTACTGCACTAATTTTGGGCCAATCAACTTCCTCTCGCCCACTTCATCCCAACACAAGGGAGTTCTACACTTTCTGCCATAAAGTGCTTTGTATGGAGGCATCCCGATGCTTAACTGATAATTGTTGTTGTAGGAAAATTCAATTAAAGGCAAGTGTGTGTCCCAATTCCCTTTAAACCCAATCACACAAGCCCGAAGCATATCCTCCAAAATCTGAATGATCCTTTCAGATTGGTTGTCTGTCTGTGGATGGAATGTTGTGCTGAAGTTCAATCTAGTTCCTAGGGCTTTTTGGAGACTACCCCAAAATCTAAAATTGAACCTTGGGTCTATGTCCAACATAATAGACACTGGCACTCCGTGTAACCTCACCACATCATTAATGTACAGTTTGGCCAATCTTTCCAAGCTATAATCCATCCTCATTGCCAAAAAGTGTGCAGACTTGGTCAATCTATCAACAATAACCCAAACTGCATCATGATTCTTTTGTGTACGAGGAAGTCCTGTCATAAAATCCATAGTGATTCTTTCCCATTTCCACTCGGGAATTGGCAATAGCTGTAGTAACCCTGCAGGCACTTGGTGTTCTGCCTTTACTTGCTGACAAGTTAGGCATTTGGCAACATATTCTGCAATGTCTTTCTTCATTCCTCTCCACCAATAGTGCTCTTTCACACTTCTGTACATTTTGGTTCCACCAGGGTGCATTGCAAAAGGTGAATCATGTGCTTCTTTTAAAATGGTCTTGTAACACCCTAGGCAAATCCCACATTGGCAAAACACGGGAGAGATGCTGGGTTTATAAGTTGTTGGTTCGTAACTCCTAGTGACGCATTTTAAAACCGTGAGGGCTTCGGCCTAGAGTGGATAATATCACTAGTGGGCTGGGCCATTACATTTGTGGTATCAGAGCCGTTCCACGTGCAACCTTGAACGATGGTGGGGCAAACCTCAGCGAGGACGCTGAGTCCCATAAGGGGGGTGGATTGTAACACCCTAGGCAAATCCCACATCGGCAAAACAAGGGAGAGATGCTGGGTTTATAAGTTGTTGGTTCGTAACTCCTAGTGACGCGTTTTAAAACCGTGAGGGCTTCGGCCCAGAGCGGATAATATCACTAGTGGGCTGGGCCATTACAGGTCTGCCTCAGTTCAATATTCTCAGGAATGCACATTCTGCCCTTATATAACAACAAGCCCTCATCATTTACTGATAAATCTGGTTTCTTGCCATCCCGAGCCTCTTCCATCAACTTCACATACATATCATCCTTCTGTTCAACTACTTTAATTTGTTCTGCCAGCCTTGGCTTCACTTCCCAAGTAGCTACCATCTGCCCATCTTCATTAATCTCCATATTAGTATGCAATGCCCTTAACTCATGCACCATGGACAATGGAGAAACCCTCAAACCAGCCATAGTGTTGCGACTTAAAGTATCAGCTACAACATTTGCCTTTCCAGGCTTATAGTCTATCAAGCAATTATAATTTTTTATCAGCTCTAACCATCTTCTCTGCCTCAAATTTCACTCCTTTTGTGTGCCCAAGTACTTCAAACTTTTATGATCTGTGTATATATAACATCTCTCCCCATACAAGTAATGTCTCTAGATCTTCAATGTCACACCCTACCCCTCCGTAAGGCATAACATGATCCCTTAGTATACCTAATGAATTACCAAACTTCGTCTACTGATAACCTATTAAATACACTACAAGGAATTTTAAACCTTTTCTTATTTCTTTTTACAGTGGTGAGCATTTTTGACATGTGTTAAATTTTTTTTATTTTTTAACTGAAATGAAACTAATTAACAAATCTGAAGTATCAGTTATTTCTGTAAAAATTTTGGTAGAGTGCCATCTATATTTTGAATAAAATAGTTCCTCAAAAACCTGTAAAAAGCACTTTCAATATATTTCTTCAATCCCAAACTCCAATATGGCTCAACACAATTCAATGTCCTCAACATAATTCAAACTTAGTTTAATATCATTTTCAGCAATTTCAAAAATAAAGGGCAAAATAAATGAGTATTTCAAAAGCTAAAATAAGAGAATTGTAATACAACATTTTGATAGGCCAAAATAATTTACAACTTTATTTTACAACTGCTCAAGACTAAGTATAATATATACATACAATGCACATACATTACAACAAAATTTCAAAAATATGGTATACTCAATATACTCAGCAGAATCCCAAAATGTAGCACAATTAGCCTACTCTGCTGGTCTGTCTGTTTGTCTACTTGCGACAGCAATGAAAAAGCTATCGCTGAGTAAAATTTACTCAGTGGTGCACAATAACAATTTAAAATGCGGTATATAAAACTTTTATTGACAATTTACAATTCAAACAATTCACAATTTTTCAAAGCTCACATAACACAAATTTGATCAAACAATTGAATAACAAAGTATTGCTAATCAATAACACAACTTAGGTCAAGACATAAACTTTTTTGAACATGCCGTATTGTACACTACGACAAGACATACTCACCCCACTAATCGAAATCAATGAGGGAAGTGGCTAGCTAGCTAATGAGAACTCATCCATACTCACCTCAGACTGACAAGTCAAAGAGGGAGGAATATAGTCATACTCACCCCATAAATAGAGGAGGAACATAGTAATATTGCCATGCCAAGTGTGAATCAAAACAATTCCAAATCACAATATTTAAATTTTTCATACAAACGAAAAATCACATTTTAACTCAAAATTTCCATTTGCAAAGTAGGCAACACAATAATTTTCAAATAAAATTTCCAAAGCTAAAACAATAAAAAATTATTCATAACTCATTTCTCCAAATAAATTTTCTGATAAAAGCAGTGAATATAAAAAATATTGTGCATAGACCTGGTTTGAGTTGCCATTAGGCCTTGACTCAATGTTCCTTATGCTTTTCAATATTCTTTTCAACTGAAACACATAATTTAAAGTATTTCGTTACTCAGTTAAATTGTTTCTAACAATAAAATCCAATATCTAAATTTTTCTTGGTACTATTCCTTCGATTCATTTCATTAGTCAATCTATAATATTGACCATTAATACACACTAGGTGGATAAATTTTTAATGTTACTAATATGTCATATTTTGCATTTCAATATGCTACCAATATAGTATAATTTACCATTTTTATAAGTTGGCATTCATTGCCAAATTATTTAAAGCATCATTGTATGTAAATGTCAAGTTCTTAATTTTTGTGTGCTAGATTAGTCTAGCTTAAAGTCCTATTTCTCTTGGTTTTTAGCATCTGGTCAAAGAAGCAAAATTGTAGATCTATGTCTTATTGAACTCGGGGCAAAATTTCAGGTCATTCTGAGTTGTATAGACCAATATATGGTCAATTTACTAAAACTGGACAGATTGCACCTTTAGTGCAAAATTTGATCAATTTTAGGTCACATTTAGTTCTAGCAGTTTTGGTACCCGAACTTGTGCAAGCTATTTGACTTGGTTCTGGCCATTTCTGGGCTTTGGTGTCTTCATAAGAATTGTAGCTCTATATCTAAGATATCCATGGTAAAAATTTAAGGTCAATTGGACCTGTTTTGAGTGAGTTATGGTCATCCTAATGACTACTATTCATATGGTAAAAAATCTGAGTTTGCAAGGTTGCCATTCTGGATTTGGTCATTTTTAAGGTCAGTTTCTAGGCAGAATTTTGGCAACATTTCTACATGAAAGTTGGCCTATTTGTTGTCTAGTTTCACCCCCCATTGGCCTGATACTAATTGGATTCACAGTTTTGCACTTATGACCTAATATAGGTGCTGCCAACATACACAGCCTGCATTTGAACATCGCAATTCCAATTTTGACAATCCTCCTCCTTCCAATACTTCAATATTCAATCAATGGCACTTCTATATATATTGTACACAATTCCAACAAACATTTTGGGCAAAACACTCAAGTGCTCAATGCACACAATACACCATTCAAGTTCAACATTCACTTCCACCAAAATTCAACATATCTCAATATCAATATTACACATACACTTCCATATACTCATACCTCAATATCAATTACACATGCTGCCCACAATTTAACACTATCATATTTCATTAATAAACTTCATATTCACACACACAAATTCATGATATTATAGGCTGCCAAACATGGCAGTTTACCAAAGCATCAAGGTCCCATTTCAAACCCTTAATTCAAGCACTAACATGCACATACTTGAACATTAACCTACTACAACTTCCATTTGAGTTAATCAACCTTAATTTCCATCCATTAAATATAGAATAAGTCACTAACCATGCATTTTCATGGCTACCAAAACTAAAGTTCACCAATACTCAATCATTTCCTCAATTTTTCTTAGTAATTCAACTTACCCAAAGCTCAACACAAGGATTAGTGAAGGAAATTGGAACGATTAAGCACTAACCTTAACTTGAGCTTCACAAAACTTCACCAAATCCTCTCCTTCATGCTGCCTATCTCTTTCCCATCTTGTGTAGACAAACTTTAGTGAAGAAATCAAGTGGAAAAGGGGCTCACTTCATGGTTGCATGGAGGTCTATTCATTCCGCCATGGAGTTTCTTCAATGGAGGCTCACGGCTGGTTTTTTTCCTAAGGTAGACGATGAATGTTTATGCTATCCTAAGTGGCTTTATAGGTGTCCAAGGATTGAGTTAGTGGAGCACTAACTTATAATTAAATGTTTAATTATTTCAAGTTCCATTATTTACACATTTGTCTCCCCTTTTTCACTATTTACATAATGTATCACAATTTAATTTTTCATGACATTTCTAAAGTGTAATATCATTTATTTTTAACGGACATTGAGGTCAAAAGGCAATTCTAGGTGTCAAATGACCAAAATGCCTCACTTCGGGTTATATTCCCTATTTTTTGATAACACCGATTTTTGTCAGTTTCTCGATTTTTCGTTTTTCTTTGTACTAATTACTTAATTTTTCTTTGACATTTCTAATGTCATTTATACTTCAATAGATGTTTATTTAAGTCTTAAAAATATTTTTCAGGGTTCCCCACGATCCAAGGCTACTCAACGGTCCATGCCGCAACTTCCCGGTGCGGTCACCCATCGCTACAGTTTTCGACTCGTCTAACTTGGTTACATTTCCTTGCTATTATTTTTCCTTTGTTTTTCTTGTATTTTCATTTCTTGTATTTCATTATTCTATGTCTCCTCACTAACATTTAAATGTAGTTCTAGGCATCCTAGCTGTCCGGACAGACACTAGTCACCGGAACAGTAGAACGCACTACCGAACATAGGGGTGTTTCATTCAAGGCAAAGACAATGGCTACCATCTCCAAGTCATGTGCAGGATGATTCCTCTCATGCGGTTTAAGATGGCGTGAAGTATAGGCAATGACATTCCTATCTTGCATCAACACACAGCCCAATCTGTTATGAGAAGCATCACTGTATATGGTATACTCCTTACCCAAAGTGGGCAAGGTTAAGACTGGAGCTTTAGCTAAACGCCTCTTTAACTCATCAAAACTTTCCTGGCACCAATCAGTCCACTGAAATTTTACATCTTTCCTAAGTAGCTTGGTCAGTTGAGATGCTAGCATGGAGAATCCCTTCACAAACCTTCAGTAATACTCAGCTAAACCAAGGAAACTCCAAACTTTCATGACATTTCTAGGTGGCTTCCAATTAAGAATGGCTTTTACTTTGCTAGGATCCACCTGGATACCCTCTACAGATACAATATGCCCCAAAAATGTAATCTCCTCTAGCCAAAACTCACATTTCGACAGTTTGGCATACAACTGCTTCTCTCTCAAAGTCTGCAATACTATCCTCAAGTGCTTGTCGTGTTCCTCTACATTCTTTGAGTACACCAAAATATCATCAATGAACATGTAACGCCCCTCACTCGTCTCCAGTGTAACCGAGCAAAGTGTGTCACACGGAGTGCCGGAGCACCTGATCTTATTTGATTTCATTATAGTTCTTGATTTATTTATTCAAAAACTTTATTTAAGGTTTAGGCTATTTTTACTTTTATCAAAATCTAACTAATTTGGAAATTTTAAAAATTTTAACGATAATCCGGCAGAGTGTCGGCTGTAATTTGGACTAACAGTTCTTCTGAACCTGCCAAAAACAATTTCAATATATGCTCAAATTTATAACTCAGATTTTCTCAAAGCATTCTCATCAGTTTCTCAAACTTAGATTTAGTCTCAAAATTTCTCAAACTCAATCTCATTCAGAATCATTATGATTAGATAATCAATTCAAATATCAGAATTCTTATATTTCATTAACTTATATAATTTTCCAATTTAAGTACATAAATTTATCAAGTACAGGATATGCAAATGAAATTACAGTTACTAATTCACATTACAATATAAGCTGTAATTATAATATACAGATTAGAAAACATGCTTAAAATGAGCCCTATCTACATGCATTGCTGAGGAGGTGACAACCTTGTACTCTTCTGACACTTCTGCAGATCTGGACTCCAAAAATCTCAGTCGACAGTCTACTAGTTTTACCTTCAGTACCTGCGCGAGGAAGCAATTCCATCGCGCTAAGCATTTCTTCTTAGTGGTGCAATAGTATAACAAGAAATAATATATACAAATAAAGAAAGAAATAAATCATAATTCAGATATCCAGGAATTCATTATTCTAACTGTATTATATTTTAAGTCTTTACGGTTCTGCAAATTGTATCTTTATTATATTTCTATCGCTAATCACTTTTACTCAATTCATTCAATGCTTAATTTAATTGTACTAAAATTTTCGTATACTTAACTTAACTGCTGGAATTGAATAATGTTTTAATTGACTGCCTGTGTAGCCTATACACTAACCAGACTGGATAAATGGATATAGTAGCACTGGGTACCAATACCTTGGGCTGTCACATCATCGATCACAAAGTGTCTCCCACTGTGCAAACAGTGTGGCTAAAAAGCCATATAATCAATCAGGCATAAAGCCGAGTATAATAACACAATCTGTATAGCCATAAGCTATTAAAATCATAGTATAGCGTAATAAGCCATAAAACACAATATGGCATGTAGCCATTTACAGAACAGCTGTCAGAATCCTATTGCCATGCCAACCTATCCAAACTAGTCAACTAGGCAAACTAGGGCATATTACAAGATTAAATATTTATTTCTTTATTTTTAGGGTTTACTGGTCATTATACAATTCACTAGTCAATGAAAATGTTGACCTTTTCATACATCATGCACAAGTTGATTCTAATATCAACATATCACAATTCACATTTCAATATACTGCCAATATAGTGCCATTTACAATTCTCACCAGTTGGCATTTATTGCCAAATTACTTCAAGGCTTCATTGTATGTTAAAGTCAAATTCTCAATTTTTGTATCCTAGATTGGTCTAGCTTAAAGTCCTATTTCTCTTGGTTTTTAGCTTCTGGTCAAAGAAGCAAAATTGTAGCTCTATGTCTTATTGCACTCTGGGCAAAATTTCAGATCATTCTGAGTTGTATAGACCAAGATATGGTCAATTTACTAAAGCTGGATAGATTGCACCTTTAGTGCAAAATTTGGTCAATTTTAGGTCACTTTTAGTTCTGGCAGTTTTGGTACCCTAACTTGGGCAAGCAATTTGACTTGGTTCTGGTCATTTCTGGGCTTTGGTGTCTTCATAAGAATTGTAGCTCTATGTCTTATTGCACTCTGGGCAAAATTTCAGGTCATTCTGAGTTGTATAGACCAAGATATGGTCAATTTACTAAAACTGGACAGATTGCACCTTTGGTGCAAAATTTGGTCAATTTTAGGTCACTTTTGGTTCTGGCAGTTTTAGTACCCTAAATTGGGCAAGCAATTGGACCTGGTTCTGGTCATTTTTGGGCTTTGGTGTCTTCATAAGAATTGTATTTCTATGTCTTAGCTATCCATGGTAGAAATTTCAGGTCATTTGGACCTGTTTTGAGTGAGTTGTGGTCATCCTAATGACTACTATTCATATCATCAAAAATCTGGGTTGCATGGTTGCCATTCCAGATTTGGTCATTTTTAAGGTCAGTTTCTAGGAAGAATTTTGGCAACATTTCTACGTGAAAGTTGGCCTATTTGGTGTCTAGTTTCACTCCCCATTGGCCTCATACCAATCGAGTTCATAGTTTTGCACTTATGACCTAATTTAGGTGCTACCAACATACACAACCTGCATTTGAGCATTACACTTCCAATTTTGACAATCCTCCTCTTCCCAATATTCAACATTTAATCATGGAACTTTTATATATATTGTACACAATTCCAGCAAGCATTTTGAGCAGAATACTCAAGTGCTCAATGCACACAATACACCATTAATGTTTAACATTTACTTCAACCCAAATTCAATGTACAACAACACATATATCACACATACACTTCCATGGAAATTACACAAACTGCCCGCCATTCAACACCATCATATTTCGTTGATAAATTTCATAAACTCGCACACAAATTCATGATATTTAAGGCTACCTAACATGGCAGTTTATTAAAGCATCAAAGTCCCACTATGAAACCCTTAATTCAAGCACTAACATACACATACTTGGATATTAACTTACTGCAACTTCCATTTGAGTTAATCAACCTTAATTCCTATCCATATAAATATAAGAATAAGTCACTAACCATGCATTTTCATGGCTGCCAAAACTAAGGTTTACTAATACTCAATCATTTCCTCAATTTTTCTTAGCAATTCAACTTACCCAAAGCTCAACACAAGGATTAGTAAAGGAAAATGGGAAGATAGCAGTAACCTTAATTTGAGCTTTAACAAACTTCACTAAAACTCATTCTTTTTGCTCCCAATACACTGCCCACGATGTGTAGACTAAGTTTAATGAAGGAACTTATTAAATCCAAGGCTTGAAGATGAGTAGATGAAGGATTACATGAAACGGCCATGGGAGGAGAGCTTGGAAAAACATTTGGCCATGGAAGAACTTGAGAAAGCAATTCGGCAAAGTGAAAAAAATGAGGAAGAAAGTGAATTTGCATGCTGTCCACTTGGTTTTATATGTCCACTAACCCCACTTAGTGGAGCACTAACATAGTTTAATATAGTTTACTTATTAATTTCCAATTATCTCAATTTTCACCCCTTAATTTCCCTTAATTTCATTTTATCTTTAATCTCATTTTTCATTCAATTTTCAAAATGTAATACTACTTATTTTTTTATGGACATTTAGGTCAAAAGTCAACTCTAGATATCAATTGACCAAAATGCCCCTCTTCGGGTTGCATTTCGAATTTTTCGGTGCTACCGATTTACTCCTTATACCGCCGATTTCTTTAATTTTTGTTTTTCGTTTATACTGAGTTACTAATTTTTCTTTGACATTTTCAATGTCAATTAGACCTCAGTAAACCTTTAATTATGTCCTAAAAATATTTTCTGGGGTCTCCCGCCGTTTAGGGCTAGTCAACGGTCCTCGCCGTAACTTCCCGGTGCGGTCACCCATCACTACGGGTTTGGCTCGTTTAACTTAGTCACATTTTATCTCTTTTTTTTTTTTTAATTCTTCTCATCACATATTTCATTATTTTATACTTCCTCATTGTCATTATAGTGTAGTTCCAGACATTCTGATTTTTCGGGGCAGACAATAGCTGTCAGAACAGTAGGATGTAGGGACTACAAAAATGAGGGTGTTACAACTCTTCCCCTCTAAAAAGGAATTTCATCCTCGAAATTCATCGAATTTAAACAACTGAGCTTATCGTTATCTCATAATTCTATTCACTTTCCCATCATTGTTTTCCTTTACCTTTAGTATTCCTACTCATGAAATTCTATTATTCATTAGTTTCTCTGATTTCTCATACTGGAATCCTTACTGGTCCTTCAATCTCTTTTACCAATTCCAACTCTATTAAATTACACTTTGTCTAGGTATTCTGCATTTACCTCATACAAGACCTTATACCTTGGTATCTTCATGTTTGTTTAATAACTATTACCACACACAGCTCCATCAATGGAAAGTATTTATTCTTGCTTCCAGAGGAAGTAGCACTACAACTTCTAAATATTTTCTCAAATGCCTAAATCATTCTTTTCTGACAAAAATATCAAAATAATTATAAGACTCTATATCAATGTCTAGATATCTGTACCCAACTTAGTTCAATATACTAGTGTTCTGCATTCTTCTCTTACAGTGTTTCATAGGGTGCCATTTTTATGCTAGCTTGACACTTATTATTGTATACAAATTCTATCAGTGTGAGGTATCTGTCCCATCTCTCCTCGAATTCAATGACACAAGTTCTCCGTATATTCTCGAGGGCTTATCACATATTACAGGTTATTATTATCATTTCATTTCATTATTTACAGGAACTCAATGAGTTTCAGAATTTACCTGAATTACTCATTTCAATTGTCCATCCGTCTGAGGACGATAAGTCGTACTGATATCTCTAAGCTTATAGCAATTACTGTGTACAGGTAGTTCACATTAATGTAACCGAGTCACTGACTCTAGGTACCTTACAAGTGTAGTCTTTCAAAAGGCTAGTTTTGAAGTTTTAAATTTCTGACTAGAATTTTCACATTTATTTCCCGTAATAGTACTCTATTAAGGAGTAACTGTATCAAATTATAGATTACTTACAAATATTCTTATTTTATTAAACCACGAGAAAGCACGTAGCTCTACACAATAATCCCATATCGGTACTGTAATCTGCAACTTACAACACAAACATCGAGAACATTACATATTCACTACGTTATAACTTTATGAACTAGGTTTTCTACTTCTTTTTTCTAATGCCCTCTGCGACTCTGAGTCCATATCTTAACTTTGAATAATCAAAAGTAAACAGATCTGTATAGTGTCACCTCGACTCTTATGAATGTAATGCATGTATGAACACTAGTTCTTTTTACTTATCTACGCCTAGGAACGCCTAAACCGTGCTCTGATACCACTAAATGTAACACCCCTCACCCGTCTGCAGTATAGCTGAGTAAAGTGTGTCACACGGAGTGCCGGAGCACCTGATCTTATCTAATTTCATTACAGTTCTTGATTTATTTATTCAAAAACTTTATTTAAGGTTTAGGCTATTTTTACTTTTATCCAAATCTAACTAATTTGGAAATTTTAAAAATTTTAACGATAATCCGGCAGAGTGTCGGCTGTAATTTGGACTAACAGTTCTTCTGAACCTGCCAAAAACAATTTCAATATATGCTCAAATTCATAACTCAGATTTTCTCAAAGCATTCTCATCAGTTTCTCAAACTCAGATTTAGTCTCAAAATTTCTCAAACTCAATCTCATTCAGAATCATTATGATTAGATAATCAATTCAAATATCAGAATTCTTATATTTCATTAACTTATATAATTTGCCAATTTAAGTACATAAATTTATCAAGTACAGGATGTACAAATGAAATTACAGTTACTAATTCACATTACAATAGAAGCAATAATTATAATGTATAGATTAGAAAACATGCTTAAAATGAGCCCTATCTACATGCATTGCTGAGGAGGTGAGAACCTTGTACTCTTCTGACACTTCTGCAGATCTGGACTCCAAAAATCTCAGTCGACAGTCTACTGGTTTTACCTTCAGTACCTGCATGAGGAAGCAATTCCATCGCGCTAAGCATTTCTGCTTAGTGGTGCAATAGTATAACAAGAAATAATATATACAAATAAAGAAAGAAATAAATCATAATTCAGATATCCAGGAATTCATTATTCTAACTGTATTGTATTTTAAGTCTCTATGGTTCTGCAAATTGTATCTTTGTTATGTTTCTATCGCTAATCTCTTTTACTCATTTCATTCAATGCTTAATTTAATTGTACTAAAATTTTCGTATACTTAACTTAACTTAACTGCCTGAATTGAATAATGTTTTAATTGACTGCCCGTGCAGCCTATACACTAACCAGACTAGATAAATGGATATACTAGCACTGGGTACCTAATACCTCGGGCCGTCACACCATCGGTCATAAAGTGTCTCCCGGTGTGCAAACAGTGTGGCTAAAAAGCCATACAATCAATCAGGCATAAAGCCAAGTATAATAACACAATCTGTATAGCCATAGGCTATTAAAATCATAGTATGGCGTAATAAGCCATAAAACACAATATGGCATGTAGCCATTTACAGAACAGCTGTCAGAATCCTATTGGCACGCTAACCTATCCAAACTAGTCAACTAGGCAAACTAGGACATATTACAAGATTAAATATTTATTTCTTTATTTTCAGCGTTTACTGGTTATTATACAATTCACTGGTCAATGAAAATGTTGACCTTTTCATACATCATGCATAAGTTGATTCTAGTATCAACATGTCACAATTCACATTTGAATATGCTGCCAATATAGTGCCATTTACAATTCTCACTAGTTGGCACTTATTGCCAAATTACTTCAAGGCTTCATTGTATGTTAAAGTCAAATTCTCAATTTTTGTGTGCTAGATTGGTCTAGCTTAAAGTCCTATTTCTCTTGGTTTTTAGCTTCTGGTCAAAGAACAAAAATTGTAGCTCTATGCCTTATTGCACTCTGGGCAAAATTTCAGGTCATTCTGAGTTGTATAGACCAAGATATGGTCAATTTACTAAAGCTGGACAGATTGCACATTTGGTGCAAAATTTAGTCAATTTTAGGTCATTTTTAGTTCTGGCAGTTTTGGTACCCTAACTTGGGTAAGCAATTTGACTTGGTTCTGGTCATTTCTGGGCTTTAGTGTCTTCATAAGAATTGTAGCTCTATGTCTTATTGCACTCTGGGCAAAATTTCAGGTCATTCTGAGTTGTATAGACCAAGATATGGTCAATTTACTAAAGCTGACAGATTGCACCTTTAGTGCAAAATTTGGTCAATTTTAGGTCACTTTTAGTTCTGGCAATTTTGATACCCTAAATTGGGCAAGCAATTTGACTTGGTTTTGGTCATTTCTGGGCTTTGGTGTCTTTATAAGAATTATAGCTCTATGTCTTATTGCACTCCGGGAAAAATTTCAGGTCATTCCGAGTTGTATAGACCAAGATATGGTTAATTTACTAAAGCTGGACAGATTGCACCTTTGGTGCAAAATTTGATCAATTTTAGGTCACTTTTAGTTCTGGCAGTTTTGGTACCCTAAATTGGGCAAGCAATTTGACTTGGTTTTGGTCATTTCTGAGCTTTAGTGTCTTCATAAGAATTGTATCTCTATGTCTTAGCTATCCATGGTAAAAATTTCAGGTCATTTGGACCTATTTTGAGTGAGTTATGGTCATCCCAATGACTACTGTTTATATGGTCAAAAATATGGGTTGCAAGGTTGCCATTCCGGATTTGGTTATTTTTAAGGTCAGTTTCGAGGCAGAAATTTGGCAACATTTCTACGTGAAAGTTGGCCTATTTGGTGTCTAGTTTCACCCCCCATTGTCCTCATACCAATTGGGTTCACAGTTTTGCACTTATGACCTAATTTAGGTGCTGCCAACATATACAACCTGCATTTGAACATTACACTTCCAATTTTGACAATCCTCCTCCTCCCAATACTTTAATATTTAATCATGGCACTTCTATATATATTGTACACAATTCCAGCAAGCATTTTGGGCAGAACACTCAAGTGCTCAATGCACACAATACACCATTAATGTTTAACATTTACTTCAACCCAAATTCAATGTACAACAACACATATATCACACATGTACTTCCATGGCAATTACACAAGCTGCCCACCATTCAACACCATCATATTTCATTGATAAATTTCATAAACTCGCACACAAATTCATGATATTTAAGGTTGCCCAACATGGCAGTTTACTAAAGCATCAAAGTCCCACTATTAAACCCTTAATTCTAGCACTAACATACACATACTTGGATATTAACTTACTACAACTTCCATTTGAGTTAATCAACCTTAATTCCCATCCATATAAATTTAAGAATAAGTCACTAACCATGCATTTTCATGGCTGCCAAAACTATGGTTTACCAATACTCAATCATTTCCTCAAATTTTCTTAGCAATTCAACTTACCCAAAGCTCAACACAAGGATTAGTGAAGGAAAATGAGAAGATTTAGCACTAACCTTAATTTGAGCTTTAACAAACTTCACTAAAACTCATTCTTTTTGCTCCCAATACATTGCCCAGGATGTGTAGACTAAGTTTAATGAAGGAACTTATTAAAATCAAGGCTTGAAGATGAGTAGATGAAGGCTTACATGAAACGGCCATGGGAGGCGAGCTTGGAAAAACATTTGGCCATGGAAGAACTTGGGAAAGCAATTCGGTAAAGTGAAAAAAATGAGGAAGAAAGTGAATTTGCATGCTGTCCACTTGGTTTTATATGTCCACTAACCCCACTTAGTGGAGCACTAACACAGTTTAATATAGTTTACATATTTCAATTATCTCAATTTTCACCCCTTAATTTCCCTTAATTTCATTTTATCTTTAATCTCATTTTTCATTCAATTTTCAAAATGTAATAATACTTATTTTTTTCATGGATATTTTGGTTAAAAGTCAACTCCAGATGCCAATTGACCAAAATGCCCCTCTTCGGGTTGCATTTCGAATTTTTCGATGCTACCGATTTAGTCCTTATACTGCCGATTTCTTTAATTTTTGTTTTTCGTTTATACAGACTTACTAATTTTTCTTTGACATTTCCAATGTCAATTACACCTCAGTAAACCTTTAATTAAGTCTCAAAAATATTTTTCAGGGTTCCCCGCTGTCCAGGCCTAGTCAACGGTCCTCGCCGTTACTTCCCGGTGCGGTCACCCATCGCTACCGGTTTGGCTCGTTTAACTTTGTCACATTTTATCTCTTTTATTTTTTTTTTAATTTTTCTCATCACATATTTCATTATTTTATACTTCCTCACTATCATTGTAGTGTAGTTCCAGACATTTTGACTTTCCGGGGCAGACATTAGTTATCGAAACAGTAGGATGTACGGACTACGAAAATGAGGGTTTTATAGAACACCACAACAAACTGGTCCAAATATGGCCTGAAGATAGTGTTCATCAGGCCCGTAAAAGCAGCTGGAGCATTTGTCAACCCGAATGGCATTACCAAGAACTCATAGTGGCCATACTGAGTCCTAAAGGCAGTTTTAGGAATACTTTGCTCCTGCACCCTCAACTGGTAGTAGCCCGATCTCAAGTCAATTTTGGAGAATACAGTTGCATCCTTCAACTGATCAAACAAATCATCGATCCGGGGCAGAGGATATCTGTTCTTTATGGTCACCTTATTCAACTATCTGTAGTCTATGCATAGGCGGAGAGTACCATCCTTTTTCTTCACAAATAATACTGGTGCTCCCCAAGGTGACACGCTAGGGCGGATGAAACCCTTATCTAACAATTCCTGCAATTGCACCTTCAACTCTTTCAACTCAGTAGGTGCCATCCTATAAGGAGTGATGGAGATTGGTTCCACACCAGGCATAGTCTCAATTTCAAACTGCACCTCTCTTTCCGGAGGCAATCTCGGCAATTTTTCCGGAAAGACATCCTAAAAATCCCATACCGTAGGAATATCTTTAAGATCTGGACTCCCCACTTGGGTGTCTATCACATGAGCTAGATAAGCTTCACATCCCTTTCTAATCAGCTTTCTAGCAAGTACAGCTGAAATAATGTTGGATGGCAATAACTGCCTCTCCCCATGTATCACTACGCTGCATACCGTAGGAATATCTTTAAGATCTGGACTCCCCACCTTGGTGTCTATCACATGAGCTAGATAAGCTTCACATCCCTTTCTAATAAGCTTTCTAGCAAGTGCAGCTGAAATGATGTTGGATGGCAATAACTGCCTCTCCCCATGTATCACTACGCTACATACTCGGGAAGACCAAAAGTGACTGTCTTCAGTCTACAGTCGATCATGGCGTGATGCCCGGCTAACCAATCCATGCCCAAGATGATATCATAATCTCGGAAGGGCATTTCAATTAAGTCTGACCAGAATCTATGTCCTTGGATCACCAAGGGACAATCTTCATACAATTTGTTCACCCTAACCTCTTGTCCTAAGGGACTAGTCACTAGCACATCATAATCCATTTTCAAGTAAGGAATGGCAACAGAACATGCAATACTAGCACAAGCATAAGAATGTGTAGAACCAGGGTCAAACAGTACATATTCATCTTTATCAAAGATGGAGAAAGTACTAGCCACAACATTTGATGTCTCAGCTTTCTCCCTCTGGCGCATGGTGTACACCCTGACTGATGCACCACTCTGCTCTGGTTGGCTCGCTATGCCCTGGCTGTCAGAAGTATTACCTCGACCCCTGCCTCAGCCTCTACTAGCTGTCTGTTGTCCTCTAGAAGCAGAACCTTAAACAGATCCCTTAGTGGTGGTAGGCGGCCCAGACCTGCGAGCACTAGTGCAATCTCTAGCAAAATGCCCACTTCCACCACAGTTGTAACAGGCTCCTATGGCCTTATAACACACTCCTCCATGATTCTTGCCACAGGTTTCACAGGTACGAGCAGGAAAGGAACCCCTAGATGTCTGCTGTCTGGATCTAGGTGGCCTCTGCCCTGAGAATCTTCCCCTACTAGATCCTCTGTTACTTGGTCACCCAAAGCTCTTTCTCTTACCTGAATTGTTACTGGGACTCTGACCTGTAGGCTTACTGCTTTTCTCTTTTTCAGTGGTTACCTTCTCAGATGCCCCTTCCAGTTCTATCCTTTCCAATTCAAGGGCCTGTGATATCAACCCAGATAAGTTGTCATGTCGAAAACCAACCACTTGCAATCTCAAACTAGGCCTCAAACCGGCCTCAAACCGTTTGCATCTGTCTCTACTGGTAGTGAGTAGGCTTCCAGCATAGTGGTTGAGGCGAAAAAAGTCTCTCTCATACTCGACTACAGTCCTGTTCCCTTGCTTCAAACTAAGAAACTCCTATAGCTTTATATCTACATATGTGTCAGGAACATACTTTTGTCTAAATTCTTTGAGAAAGTCATCCCATGTCAACATAGGGGGCTCAACCAAACTGCGAGGAATGGTCTTCCACCACTCATATACATCTCTATGCAGTAGAGAGATCGAGTATTGGAACTTCAAATCATCGGTGCAGTGCAGTTTCTTGAATACTCTCTCCATCCGATCTAACCATTGCTCAGCTTCCAATGGGTCCACTATACCCTTGAACTCTATTGCCCCATACTTCATTAACTTGTCATATTGTCTGGCTGGGGATGGTGGTTGCACTGGAGGTGCTTGCACAGGAGCTTGGACTGGTATATTGCCAGCCATTTGCTGAAATAGTGCAGCCATCTACTGAGCGAACTGAGCAGGAAACTGCATGGGTGGGACGGGTGCAACTGATCCACTAGCATTCTGAGGAGCTGGAGCCTCCCCCTATACCTCAGCTGCTACTGATTGCTCTACTGTGTGATCCCCCTCTTCCATACTAAATCACAAAGAATTCTACTCCCTAGACAACCAACACAAGGAGATTTCCCTCCATTAGTCCATATTTATGATGTAATGCACTATACGTATCAATTAATGATAGTTGAGCAGTTGTACTTATCAAATTTTTCAAACATGCTATTTCTGTAATACCCCTATTTGCATAGCCTGGTATATTTCGCTATTCTGGTGACCGTTGTCGATCTGGATAATTAAGGGAATTAGAACCACACTTAAGACAACTAGATAGGCTATAAACACAAATAATTAGTAATTGCCAATTAGTTAAGTATAAATAAAAAAAAACAGAACATAAGAAGTTAAACGAGCCGAGAGTCATAGTGATGGGTGACCTTCTCGGAAAGGATTACGAAGTCGATTTAAACTCAAATTTCGAACCTAAAATGTGACGCTGCGGTCTTAGGACTATTACGAATAAAGTGGAAAAGAGAAAATGACAAAAAAGAATTGTTAAGCCAGCCAAATAATTAGGTCAGGGAGTCGGAAGAAATATTGAATTATTTACAAACCGGGTTGAACCGACGAGGGGCAATTTGGTCAATTGACCCCGAGAGCTGACTCCTGATCTAACTGTCAAATAAAATTAGAGAAAAGAAAATTTCATAGTCAGGAATTAAATTAAAGAACTAATAGAAAAATAAATGAAAAAAAAAACTTCATCTTCTTAAAAAAAACGTGAGCCACTCTCCCTCTTAACTCCCCCTCACCAAATCACCATTAAAGCTCATTTTGAGCTTGAAGAAACCAAACCTTAGCCATAAAAATTGCAAATCCCTTAATTAAACTTGGTCTTTTAGTCTTGAAAAGAAGTTTGAGCAAGAAAGAAAGAAGAAAGGAAGGAGTTGAAGAAAAAAAAAAAATTCTGCAATTCAAGATTAGTGAGTTCACTTTAAGTTTTTAGTTTAATTTAAGTATTTATAACATGAAGAACTTGGAAATATGCTTAAATTGAAAAGAAATTAATTGTTGGAGGACTAGATGGAAATTCTGGCAGCTAGGGTTTGTGATGGAAATGCATGTGTTTTGATTGAATTAAATATATTAGGAAGCTTAATTGAGTTGATGAATGATGTTGGTATGCTTTGAATCAAGTAAATGTAACAAAAATGTGAATTAGGGTTTGGACCTAGGGTTTTGGAAGCCAAAAATTGGAAAAATAGTCAAATGGTGTGTTTGACCTTGTTTGAGGTAAGAAATGGCCATTTGTGACCAATTGAGATGTGTTGGAAGTGTTGGAAGAGAGAGTGAATTCGGATTGAAAATGGCCATGCCGCAGGTAGTAGGACCAAGGTCCCTTTGAGGGACCAAAACTGAAAATTTACAAATCCAATTGATATGAGACCAATTGGGAATGAAAATAGACACAAAATGACACAATTTTCATTCAGGAATCATGCCCAAAAAGTGACAAAACCTAGTGAACAAATTGACCAAATCCAGATTTTTACAGTTTGACCTGTACAAAATGACCAAATGAGTTTGTTCATTTGGTCATAACTTGAGCTAGATAGGTCTAAATGACCTGAAATTTTACCAGTGGATAGATAAGATATAGACCTAAAACTTTCATCAAGAACACAAACCCAAATTATGCCATTAACTAAGTCATTTGGCCACCCAAAGATGATAACCTAAAACTACCAGAACCAAAATTTGCCCAGAAATCTGGGTTAAGTCCAATCCGGCAGCCATGGTTCAAATGGCTATAACTTGAGCTACAAAACTCCAAATGGAGTGATTCAAAAAGGAGAATAAAGTTAAGACAATAGGGAAAATTTTCTATGAAGGAAGTTTTGCCAAATTCTAACAGAAAAATGACCAATGGAACAGTGCAACTTAAGACACAAAAACTGAAAATTTACAAATTTGCCTAAAAGACTTAGAATTTGAGTAAACAACCAAAACCAACCAATTTAGTGACCAAAATGTAGTGTGTGGGTGAAGTTGGAATTTCCATATCGATTAAGCCTTAGAAAGTCAACAAATTGACTTGAATAGTATAGTGAATAGTAACTCCGAAACACAAATTTTAAAGAACGTCAAGTTTAGCAGATATAAGCTAGATAAAAGTGAATTTGAATTTATTTTTGGATTTATGCTAAGTTATGGTACTGAAACACTGTGAAACTGTGTGTTTCAGTTGAAAAAGGCTCAAAAAGTCTGAGGGACTGAGTCAAGGCCTAGAGGTGACTCACATCAGGTTTGTGTACAATAAACCTTATTTGAATATTGATTTGGTATGATTTAAGAAAATTTTGTGTTAATCATGAATTGTGTTGCCACTTTGTGAATGAAACTATGACTTTGGAAATCTATCGGATTCCTCATGAATTATTTGAATAAAATGTTTGAAAAAGATTTTTTATTCACACTTAGCATGACAGTGCCTTATTATTCCTCCTCCATTTATGGGGTGAGATCGATTATTTTCCTCCCTCTCTGGTTTACCAGTTGAGGTTGTAGATCGGATGTGTACTCATTAGCTAGCTAGCCACCTCCCTCATTGATTTCGATTAGTGGGGTTGTAGATTGCTTTGTCGTGGTGTACAACACGGCATTGATCGGAAATTTTGTGTCATGGCTTTAGTTGTGTATGAATTGGCAACACTGTGTTTATTAAATTATTTGACCAAATTGTGCTATTATGAGTTTTCATAATTTGTGAAATGTGATTGTGAAATATTTAATTTGTGATTTGTCAATGAATGTTTTATGTACTATATTTAAAATTTTTATTGTGCACCACTGAGTATTTTTATACTCAGCGATAGCATATTTTGTTGTCGCAGATAAGAGCAAGGAAAAAGCAGCAGAGTGAGCTGCTGGATTGGCAAAAACTTCTTGATCACTTTTGTACGGGTATTTATTTATACCCTTGTAATTAATTGATGTAAATTTTGTAATGTTTTATGTATCAATGTAAAGTTGAGCAGTTGTATAATAAATTGTAATAATATTATTTTTTGTATTTAAGATCTGTAAATTAAACTTGTGAATGTAAATTAGCTTTGTTGAATGAAATGATGAAATATTTTGAGATGAGAAACTTGGATTAAATTGTGGAATTATTTTGAAGTGGTTTGATTTGAGAATTGAGATTAATTGGAGATTAGGAGTTGTGGAAAAATTTATTGGAAATGCTTTTCTCAGGTATTTGAAGAACTATTTTTTCAAAATACAGACGGTACTCTGCCGAAATTTTTATAAAATTTGCGAAAAAATAAAAATGGATAAAAAGTTTTACTAATTTTGAAACTTCAATTAAATGTTTTAATTCCTACCAAAATGCTCACCACATCCAAAATGTAAGAAAATGGTTTTAAAATCCCTTGTAGGATACTTAATGAGTTATCGGTAGGTGAAGTTCGGTAGTTCATTAGGTATTCTACGGGATCATGTCATGCCTTACAGAGGCGTAAGATGTGACAATTTCAAATCTTGTATAAAAACCAAAGCTCTGATACCACTAAAACATGTCACACCTTATCCCTGGTAAGGCATGACATGTTCCCGTAGCATACCTAATGAATTACCGAACTCCACCTACCGATAACCCATTAGTTATGCTACGAAGGATTTTAAAACAAATCATAGCTTTTTATCTTATTAATTCTTTTTCAGAAAATTGCATGAGAATAATTAAAATTCCATGTAAACATTCATTGAAAATAATGATAGACTAAGTATTGCAAAAGTTATATTTTCATAAGTCTCAAAATAAAATACAAATAGTTACAAACTCAAAATACTTTAGTAATGCAGTACTTTTTAATACAAACTGCTCAATGTCCGTACATCCATACATATAGGTACAAAATACATCCAAAGGAATCACAAGGGTATACCTAACGTAAATACCCACAATCAATACCAAAATGCTGCTTCCAAGTCTCTCACTCGGCAGCCTTCTCCTTTCCCTTACTTGTGACAGCATAAAGAAGCTATCGCTGAGTATATCACTCAGTGGTGCACAACTAATAACTTTAAAACTTAAGGTAAAACATAATTTGTCAAAGCATAATAAATCATATTTTTCTTAAGCATGAAAACTTCATAATAGTTCTAAGTCCATAAGAGCCATTTATTGGAATAAATTTTCAAAAGAGAAATCACACTTCATAAATCACAATTCACAAAGCATTAGTGTTGCCAACATCAACACACAGTTTAGGCCATGACACAAAATTTCACGATCAGTGCCGTGTTGTACACCATGACAAAGAAATCTCAACCTCACTAACTGTTATTAATGAGGGAAGGGCTAGCTAGCTAATGAGTACTCATGTAGTCTTACCTCACTAACCGTTATTAATGGGAGACATAATCATTTAAAATATCAAACCCCAAGTAGCCGTTACTACTGGGGTGTTTCGAAGGGAATGTCATGCTAACTGTGGTTTCAAAACAACTTTCAAGAATTTCTCAATCAATAATCACATTTGCAAAACAATAACATATTCAAATCATCATAAAACCCATAAAAGGGGTGGCAACACACAAATTTCTTAAATGCAAAAGAAAAACCATATCTCATTCAAAATAAACTCATTTGAAATCAAACTCATTCAAATAAACTCATTCAAATCAATTTACAAATTTAAAACAAAGAAAAAGGTTAGTTGTGCAAAAACCTTCAATAATTCTCCTTCCTTGTCACCTACTTCTCCTTATCCGTTCGAACTTCTTTTTCTACTGAAAATACACAAATAGAATACCTCAATACTAATCTCAATTGTTGCCAAGAGCTCATTACATGAATGTCTAATGCATCCCAAGTTAGCTTTGCAAATTTTAGAAAGTTTTGGTTTTGGACAGCTTGGTGCCCCAATCTTTGAACCTAATTTTTACCTAGTTTTGATCATAATTTGGTGAGATGTTCGTCATGAAAATTGTTGATTTGGGTCTTAACTTTATTTTCCTTTTTGAATCGCCTAATTCGGAGCTGTGTAGCTCAAGTTATTACCAAAACACGGTTACTATTTACGTTACTGTTCACCCTGCAGTTTCAGTTATGGCAGATTTATCGATCCAAATTCGTTCAGCAATTTGATTAAGTTAAGTCCATAATTTGGTCTAATGTTCTTCATACGAAATGTTCTACTATGTCTTAGGTTTCCATCGGTTCAAGAATTGCCTAAATTAGAATTTTTTAGAGAGTTATGGCCATGCAAAGTTTACTGTTCATATGGTAAATCTGCAGATTTCTAGATTTCTATAGATTCGGTGATTCAACTTTGTTTAGCAATTTGATTGGGTTAAGTACATAATTTGGCCTTAAGTTCTTCATATGAAATGTTCTACTATGTTTTAAGTTTCTATCGGTTCAAGAATCACCTAAATAGGAGTTTTCTAGAGAGAGTTATGGCCATGCAAAGTTTATTGTTCTTATGGTCAAATTCTGCAAGTTCCAGAATTTTGTCTCTAAGTTCAAGTCAAGTTTTAGGCAATTTCTGGGTAGTTTCTGGGTTGGGTCTCTTCTTAAAATTTTAACCCTATGTCTTAAGTTTCATCCCCAATTAGTTTTACACTAATTGGAGTTGTGTAGCTCAATTTATGGGCTGTCAAACACACTGAACTCAGTGTGCAAATTCTGCCCTAGGTTCAATTTTTCATTTCTTCAATTATTTCCACTAAACAACCTCAATTCACATTTAATTCACCCAAAATGACTATAATTTAGCATTGACACATCAATGGCACTTCCTAGCACAAACCCCACAATTTTCAAACACCAAAGTTTGCAATTTTCCCTAATCCTACCATTTCATTACCTCCATTCATCAACCCAATATCAATTCAAACTAAATGAACCTCAAATGATCATAATTTAATACTACACACTCTAATTTCACTCTCTAGCACCAAAGCTCCAATTTTCCCATGAACCCTAATCTCTCATAACTTAATTAATACACATTTCATGCAATTTCTTTGCCCCAATCATGTATACTACTTCAACTAAGCTTAATCTCATCATCAATTTCATTCAAAGACATCAAACCCTAACTTTTCTCCAATTTGGCCAAAACCCTAGTTTAGATTCCATACATGTTTTCTTTCATTTTCTTATGAAATTTCATGCTTTCTCATGTAAATTCATCACACCCAAACTTGATTCAAAGCATATTTGGTTAATCAAGTATGAAAGAGAGAGCTTAGCTCATTTGATGATTTTTCCCATTTCCAATCTCTTCCAAATCTTGTTCTTCTTGTTTCAATCTCTCATTCAAAGATCTCTTTAATATTTTCTTTTAGTGTGCTATGGAATTTATGAAGGGAATTTAAGGGAATCAAAACTTGGGAGGGGAAATTAATGAGGGGAAGAAGTGGAAGAAGAAGAGAAAAAGAGAGAGAGAGGAAGGAGAGGAGGGGTGGTGGTACCTTATGAAAAAAAAATGAAGAAGACATTTGTCTTCTTTTATATATATATATATATATATATATATATATATATATATATATATATATATATATATATATATATATATATTTGTTTATCCCCAAAATTACTTTATTAAAATTATAAATTTTAATTGTGTCAAGGATAATTAAACTTAAATTTTTATTCCCCCCTTTTTTTTTACGTTTAGACTTAATTTTTCCTTTTAATTAAATAATTAAATTTAATTATCAAAAGCCCATAAGTCCTCCATTTTAATTTTGTCATAATGGAAATGAAAGTTTAAGTTTTCATTTCTTAAATTTTCCCTTACATATTTTTACTTGAATTTTTCTTCAATTTTTACCTCATAATTCAATTCATTAATTTTATTTAATTTAATTGACATTTTGATCAAAAGTCAACTCTTGAGGTGAATTGACCAAAATGCCCCTCATCGGGTCATAATCCTTTTTTTTATAATACCCGATGAGTCCTTAGAGTTTTTTATTCACTTGAATTTTTATTGTGTCTATCACAATTAATTTTCCACTTATTTTTGGTCCTCAAGGTGTCTTTGAATAGTATTAGTCACAGACAAAAAATAGTACTATCCATAACTTAGAGGTTCGGGGTGTTACAATTCTTGGTGTACTATCGAGTAATACATAGCTCTACACAATAATCTCAAGTCAATACTGTAATCTGTAGCTTACAGTATAAATATTAAGAACATTGCATAGTTACTACAATACATCCCAATAGATCAAATTTTCCTATATCTTATCCTTCTTGAATTTACTAATATTCGAATCTTATTCTGATTACAATATCCATTAACAATTACTAATAGTAACATCTTTGCCCTCATCTAGAGCAATTCTATTACTGCAATTTACTTTTAGGTCCTCTTGCCTTATATTAAATAGGCTCACTAATTAGCTTCATAATTTATTGTATGCTAGCAATTATTTTTTGCTGACAAACTCTTCCAAAATTAATTTCAATTATACTTGATCATAGTTTCTATTCTAAAGGACTAGTCACTAATGCATCAAAATTCATTCCCCTGTAAAGGAATAGCAACAAAACATATAATTTTAACACTAACATACAACTAAGTACTGCTGGGATTAAATAATAACTAATTATTTCTTTCAAAAAATTAAGAACTTACCAGCAGCTACATCTAAAGTTTCTGCTACATTTGAAGGATCAGCCCAAGTCTCTACACCTAGAGGGTCACAGCCAGCTAGTAGAGGTAGAGGCAGAGGTAGGGGTCCTGGTAACACTCATGGAAGTCAAAGCACTGTTAATCAGCTAGTATCTAGTGGCACACTAGTCAGTGTGTATACCATGCGTCAAAGAGAGGAGGCTGAAACATCAGACGTAGTAGTTGGTATTTTCTCCATCCTTGGCCAAGATGTACATGTGTTATTTGATCCTGGCTCCACACATTCATATATTAGTGCTTGTGTGATGTGTTCTACTGCTATTCATTGTGTACCAATGGACTATGATGTGCTAGTAACTAGTCCATTAGGCCAGGAGATTAGGGTAAATAAATTATATAGGGATTGTCCTTTGGTGATCCAAGGACACACTTTTCTGTCTGATTTGATTGAAATGCCCTTCAGAGATTATGACATTATCTTGGGCATGGATTGGTTAGCCAGGCATCATGCGATGATTGACTGTAGATTGAAGACAGTCACTTTTGGTCTCCCTCAGTATGGTGATGTAGTAATACATGGGGAGAGGCAGTTATTGCCTTCAAACATAATTTCAGCTGCACTGGCCAGAAAAATTATTAGGAAGGGGTGTGAGGCATACTTGGCACATGTGATGGACACCCAAGTGGATAGTCCAGCATTGAGGGACATCCCCACAGTATGTGACTTTTCGGATGTGTTTCCTGATGAATTACCAGGATTACCTCCAGAAAAAGAAGTGCAGTTTGAAATTGATGTTATGCCTGGTGTGGACCCAATCTCTATAACACCATATAGAATGGCACCGGTAGAACTAAAAGAATTGAAAGTGCAGTTGCAAGAACTGCTTGACAAGGGCTTCATCCGCCCTAGTGTGTCACCTTGGGGAGCGCCAGTGTTGTTTGTAAAGAAGAAGGATGGCACTCTCCGGTTATGCATTGACTATCGACAGTTGAATAAGGTGACAATAAAGAACAGATATCCATTGCCCCGCATTGATGACTTGTTTGATCAGTTGAGGGGTGTAGCTGTGTTCTCCAAGATTGACCTGAGATCAGGTTATTATCAGCTGAAAGTACAAGAGCAGAGTATTTCTAAAATTGCCTTCAGAACCCGCTATGGCCATTATGAGTTCTTGCTTATGCCATTCAGGTTAACTTATGCTCCGGCTGCTTTTATGGATCTGATGAACACTATCTTTAGGCCATACCTCAACCAGTTTGTTGTGGTATTTATTGATGATATATTGGTCTAATCGAGGAGTGCAGAAGAGCATGATAGACATCTGTGGATTGTACTACAGACTTTGAGGGAGAAACAGCTATACGCCAAATTGTCAAAATGTGAATTTTGGCTGAAAGAAATTTCTTTCTTGGGGCATATAGTATCAGAAAAAAGCATCAAGGTAGATCCAAGTAAGATTGAAGCTGTCCTTAATTGGAGGCCACCCAGAAATATCACAGAGATTTGTAGTTTTCTAGGTTTAGCTGGATACTACCGTCGTTTTGTGAAGGGATTCTCCATGTTATCATCTCCATTGACCAAGCTGCTTAGGAAAGATGTGAAATTTTAGTGGATGGACAAATGTCAGCAGAGTTTTGATGAATTGAAGAAATGTTTGACTGAGGCTCCAATCCTGACTTTACCTACTCCGGGTAAAGAATACACAGTTTATAGTGATGCTTCTCACAATGGGTTAGGCTGTGTGTTGATGCAAGATCGAAATGTCATTGCCTATGCATCACTCCAGCTAAAACTGCATGAGAGAAACTATCTGACACATGACTTGGAGCTTGTAGCTATTGTGTTTGCTCTTAAGATCTGGAGGCACTATTTGTATGGGGAGAAATGCTACATCTACACAGATCATAAGAGTTTGAAGTATTTGGGCACCCAGAAAGAGTTGAATTTGAGACAGAAGAGATGGTTAGAGTTGATAAAAGACTATGATTGTCAGATAAACTATTAGCCAGGGAAAGCTAATGTGGTGGCTGACGCCTTAAGTCACAAGACTATGGTAAGTCTACGGGTTACTCCTTTGTCTATGGTACATGAATTGAGATCATTACATGCCAGCTTAGAGATTAATGATGAGGGGCAGACAACAATTGCATGGCATGTATAGCCAGTGTTGATTTATCATATCAGAATAGCTGCTCAGAATGATGAAAGGTATTAGAAGCTATTGGAAGAGGTCAAGCAGGGCAAAAAACCAAAATTCTCAATCAGAGATGATGGTCTACTGCTACACCAGAGCAGAATATGTGTTCCTAATGATGTTGATTTGAGGCAGATCATTTTGAAGGAAGCACATGAGTCTCCTTTTGCCATGCACCCTGGTGGTACAAAAATGTATAGAGGGCTAAAGGAGCATTACTAGTGGATGGGTATGAAAAGAGATGTGGCAGAGTTTGTTTCCAAATGCCTAACTTGTCAGCAAGTGAAGGCAGAGCATCAAGTACCAACTGGGTTGTTACATCCACTACCAGTACCAGAATGGAAATGGGAGAGAATAACAATGGATTTTGTGATGGGACTTCCGAGGACACAGAAAAGTCATGATGTAGTATGGGTCATTGTTGACAAACTAACCAAGTCTGCTCATTTTCTACCAGTTCGGATGGACTACAGTTTAGAAAGATTGGCCAAGTTGTACATTGATGAGATTGTGAGACTGCATGGAGTGCCAGTATCCGTTGTATCAGACAGAGATCCTAGGTTCACTTCTAGATTCTGGGGTAGTCTTCAGAGAGCCCTGGGAACTAGATTGAACTTCAGTACGGCATTCCACCCACAAACAGATGGCCAATCTGAGAGGGTAATTCAGATATTGGAGGACATGCTACGGGCTTGTGTGATTGAGTTTGAGGGCAGTTGGGACATGCACTTGCCTTTGATTGAGTTTGCTTACAACAATAGCTACCAATCAAGCATTGGGATGCCTCCATATGAAGCTTTGTATGGCAGAAAATGTAGAACCCCATTGTGTTGGGATGATATGGGTGAAAGAAAGATGATTGGACCCGAAATTGTTCAGTAGACTGAGGAGAAAATCAGGGTAATCAGAGATCGACTTAAGACTGCATCAGACCGTCAGAAGTCCTATGTTGATATGAAGAGAAGGGATATTGAATATGTAGTGGGTGACAAAGTATTCCTCAAGGTTTCCCCATGGAAGAGGATTATGAGATTCGACAGAAAGGGGAAACTGAGTCCTCGCTTCATTAGGCCATATGAGGTTTTGGAAAGAGTGGGTCCTTTGGCATATCGGTTGGCACTACCTCCAAAGTTGGAGAAGATACATAATGTCTTCCATGTGTCTATGTTGAGGAGGTATCGATCAAACCCATCTCATGTACTACCAGTGGAAGAAATTGAAGTGAATCCAGACCTCACATATGAAGAGGAACCCATAGAGATTCTGGCTTATGAAGTGAAGCAGCTATGGAACAAGCAAATACCATTGGTAAAAGTGCTGTGGAACCATCATTCGGGCCAAGAAGCTACTTGGGAACGAGAGGAGGACATGAGGAGACAACACCCACAGCTGTTCAGAGATTGATACCATGTTCAGAGATTGATACCAGGTAAAATTTCGAGATGAAATTTATTTTAAGGGGGGGGGGGGGGAATTGTAATACCCCTATTTGCATAGCCGGGTATATTTCGCTATTCCGGTGATCGGTGTCAGTCCGGATAATTAAGGGGATTAGAGCCACACTTAAGACAACTAGATAGGCTATAAACACAAATAATTAGTAATTGCCAATCAGTTAAGTATAAATAAGAAAAACATAACATAAGAAGTTAAACAAGTCGAGAGTCATAGCGATGGGTGACCTTCTCGGGAAGGATTGCGAAGTCGATTTAAACTCAAATTTCGAACCGTAAAATGTGACTCTGCGGTCCTTAGGACTATTATGAACACAGTGGAAAAGAGAAAATCACGAAAAAGAATTGTTAAGCCAACCAAATAATTAGGTCAGAGAGCTAGAAAAAATATTGAATTATTTGCAAACCGGGTTGAACTGACGAGGGGCAATTTGGTCAATTGACCCCGAGAGCTGACTCCTGACCTAACTGTCAAATAAAATCAGAGAAAAGAAAATTTCAAAGTTGGGAATTAAATTAAAGAACTAATAGAAAAATAAATGAAAAAAAAAGACTTCATCTTCTTAAAAAAAACGTGAACCACTCTCCCTCTCAACTCTCCCTCACCAAATCACCATTAAAGCTCATTTTGAGCTTGAAGAAACCAAACCTTAGCCATAAAAATTGCAAATCCCTTAATTAAACTTGGTCTTTCAGTCTAAAAAAGAAGTTTGAGCAAGAAAGAAAGAAGAAAGGAAGGAGTTGAAGAAAAAAAAAATCTGCAAATCAAGGTTAGTGAGTTCACTTTAAGTTTTTAGTTTAATTTAAGTATTTATAGCATGAAGAACTTGGAAATATGCTTAAATTGAAAAGAAATTAATTGTTGGAGGACTAGATGGAAATTCTGGTAGCTAGGGTTTGTGATGGAAATGCATGTGTTTTGATTGAATTAAATATTTTAGGAAGCTTAATTGAGTTGATGAATGATGTTGGTATGCTTTGAATCAAGTAAATGTAACAAAAATGTGAATTAGGGTTTAGACCTAGGGTTTTGGAAGCCAAAAATTGGAAAAATAGTCAAATGATGTGTTTGACCTTGTTTGAGATGAGAAATGGTCATTTGTGACCAATTGAGATGTGTTGGAAGTGTTGCAAGTGAGAGTGAATTCGGATTGAAAATGGTCATGCTGCAGGCAGCAGGACTAAGGTCCCTTTGAGGGACCAAAACTGAAAATTTACAAGTCCAATTGGTATGAGACCAATTGGGATTGAAAATAGACACAAAATGACACAATTTTCATTTAGGAATCATGCCCAAAAAGTGACCAAAACCTAGTGAACAAATTGACCAAATCCAGATTTTTGCAGTCTGACCTATACAAAATGACCAAATGAACAATGTTTGTTCATTTGGCCATAACTTGAGTTAGGAAGGTCTAAATGACCTGAAATTTTACCAGTGGATAGATGAGATATAGACCTAAAACTTTCATGGGGAATACAAACCCAAATTAAGCCATTAACCAAGTCATTTGGCCACCCAAAATTGGTGAACTAAAACTGCCAGGACCAAAATTTGCCCAGAAATCTGGGTTAAGTCCAATCCGGCAGCCATGGTTCAAATGGCTATAACTTGAGCTACAATACTCCAAATAGAGTGATTCAAAAAGGAGAATAAAGTTAAGACAATAGGGAACATTTTATATGAAGGAAGTTTTGCCAAATTCTAACAGAAAAATGACCAATGGAACAGTGCAACTTAAGACACCAAAACTGAAAATTTGCAAATTTGCCTAAAAGACTTAGAATTTGAGTAAACAACCAAAACCAACAAATTTAGTGACCAAAATATGGTATGTGGGTGAAGTTGAAATTCCCATACCTATTAAGCCTTAGAAAGTCAACAAATTGACTTGAATAGTGTAGTGAATAGTAACTCCAAAACACAAATTTTAAAGAACGTCAAGTTTAGCAGATATAAGCTAGATAAAAGTGAATTTGAATTTATTTTTGGATTTATGCTAAGTTATGGTACTGAAACACTATGAAACTGTTTGTTTCAGCTGAAAAAGGCTCGGAAAGTCTAAGAGACTGAGTCAAGGCCTAGAGGCGACTCACGTCAGGTTTGCGCACAATAAACCTTATTTGAGCACTTTGTCATTGAAAAAAAAAATTGATTTGGTATGATTTATGAAAATTTTGTGTTAATCATGAATTGTGTTGCCACTTTGTGAATGAAACTATGACTTTGGAAATCTATCGGATTCGTCATGAATTATTTGAATAAAATGTTTGAAATAGATTTTTTATTCACACTTAGCATAACAGTGCCTTATTATTCCTCCTCCATTTATGGGGTGAGATCGATTATTTTCTTCCCTCTCTGGTTTACCAGTTGAGGTTGTAGATCGGATGAGTACTCATTAGCTAGCTAGCCGCCTCCCTCATTGATTTCGATTAGTGGGGTTGTAGATTGCTTTATCGTGGTGTACAACACGGCATTGATCGAAAATTTTGTGTCATGGCTTAAGTTGTGTATGAATTGGTAACACTGTATTTATTAAATTATTTGACCAAATTATGCTATCATGAGTTTTAATAATTTGTGAAATGTGATTGTGAAATATTTAATTTGTGAGTTGTCAATGAATGTTTTATGTACTGCATTTAAAATTTTTATTGTGCACCACTGAGTATTTTTATACTCAGCGATAGCTTATTTTGCTGTCACAGATAAGAGCAAGGAAAAAGCAGCAGAGTGAGCTGCTGGATTGGCAAGAACTTCTTGATCACTTTTGTACGGGTATTTATTTATACCCTTGTAATTAATTGATGTAAATAGTGTAATATTTTATGTATCAACATAAAGTTGAGCTGTTGTATAATAAATTGTAATAATATTATTTTTCGTATTTAATATCTGTAAATTAAACTTGTGAATGTAAATTAGCTTTGTTGAATGAAAGGATGAAATATTTTGAGATGACAAACTTGGATTAAATTGTGGAATTCTTTTGAAGTGGTTTGATTTGAGAATTGAGATTAATTGGAGGTTGGGAGTTGTGGAAAAATTTATTGGAAGTGTTTTTCTCAGGTATTTGAAGAACTGTTTTCGCAAAATACAGATGGCACTCTGCCGAAATTTTTATAAAATTTGTGGAAAAATAAAAATGGACAAAAATTTTTACTAATTTTGAAACTTCAATTAAATGTTTTAATTCCTACCAAAATGCTCACCACATCCAAAATGTAAGAAAATGGTTTTAAAATCCCTTGTAGGATACTTAATGAGTTATCGGTAAGTGAAGTTGGGTAGTTCATTAGGTATTCTACGGGATCATGTCATGCCTTATAGAGGGGTAAGGTGTGACAATTTCAAATCTTGTATAAAAACCAAAGCTCTGATACCACTAAAACATGTCACACCTTATCCCTGGTAAGGCATGACATGTTCCCCTAGCATACCTAATGAATTACCGAACTCTACCTATCGATAACCCATTAGTTATGCTATAAAGGATTTTAAAACAAATCATAGCTTTTTATCTTATTAATTCTTTTTCAGAAAACTGCATGAGAATAATTAAAATTCCATGTAAACATTCATTGGAAATAATGATAGACTAAATATTGCAAAAGTTATATTTTCATAAGTCTCAAAATAAAATACAAATAGTTACAAACTCAAAATACTTTAGTAATGCAGTATTTTTTAATACAAACTGCTCAATGTCCGTACATCCATACATATAGGTACAAAATACATCCAAAGGAATCACAAGGGTATACCTAACGTAAATACCCACAATCAATACCAAAATGCTGCTTCCAAGTCTCTCACTTGGTAGCCTTCTCCTTTCCCTTACCTGCGATAGCATAAAGAAGCTATCGCGGAGTATATCACTCAGTGGTGCACAACTAATAACTTTAAAACTTGAGGTAAAACATAATTGGTCAAAGCATAATAAATCATATTTTTCTTAAGCATGAAAACTTCACAATAGTTCTAAGTCCATAAGAGCCATTTATTGGAATAAAATTTCAAAAGAGAAATCACACTTCATAGATCACAATTCACAAAGCATTAGTGTTGCCAACATCAACACATAGTTTAGGCCATGACACAAAATTTCACGATCAGTGCCGTGTTGTACACCACGCCAAAGAAATCTCAACCTCACTAACTGTTATTAATGAGGGAAGGGCTAGCTAGCTAATGAGTACTCATGTAGTCTTACCCCACTAACCGTTATTAATGGGAGACATAATCATTTAAAATATCAAACCCCAAGTAGCCGTTACTACTAGGGTGTTTCGAAGGGACTGTCATGCTAACTGTGGTTTCAAAACAACTTTCAAGAATTTCTAAATCAATAATCACATTTTCAAAATAATAACATATTCAAATCATCATAAAACCCATAAAAGGGGTGGCAACAGACAAATTTCTTAAATGAAAAAGAAAAATCATATCTCATTCAAAATAAACTCATTTCAAGTCAAACTCATTCAAATAAACTCATTCAAATCAATTTACAAATTTAAAACAAAGAAAAAGGTTAGTTGTGCAAAAACCTTCAATAATTCTCCTTCCTTGTTACCTACTTCTCCTTATCTGTTCGAACTTCTTTTTCTACTGAAAATACACAAATAGAATACCTCAATACTAATCTCAATTGCTGCCAAGAGCTCATTACATGAATGTCTAATGCATCCCAAGTTAGCTTTGTAAATTTTAGAAAGTTTTGGTTTTGGACAACTTGGTGCCCCAATCTTTGAACTCAAATTTTGCCTAGTTTCGATCATAATTTGGTGAGGTGTTCCTCACGAAAATTATTGATCTGGGTCTTAACTTTATTTTCCTTTTTGAATCGCCTAATTCGGAGCTGTGTAGCTCAAGTTATGACTAAAACACGGTTACTATTTATGTTACTGCTCACCCTGTAGTTTCAGTTATGGCAGATTTATCGATCCAAATTCGTTCAGCAATTTGATTAGGTTACGTCCATAATTTGGTCTAATGTTCTTCATACGAAATGTTCTACTATGTCTTAGGTTTCCATTGGTTTAAGAATCGCCTAAATTGGAGTTTTTTAGAGAGTTATGGCCATGCAAAGTTTACTGTTCATATAGTAAATCTGCAGATTTCTAGATTTCTGTAGATTCAGTGATTCAATTTTGCTTAGCAATTTGATTGGGTTAAGCACATAATTTGGCTTTAAGTTCTTCATATGAAATGTTCTACTATGTTTTAAGTTTCTATCGGTTCAAGAATCACCTAAATCAGAGTTTTCTAGAGAGAGTTATGGCCATGGAAAGTTTACTGTTCTTATGGTTAAATTCTGCAAGTTCTAGAATTTTGTCTCTAAGTTCAAGTCAAGTTTTAGGCAATTTCTGGGCAGTTTCTGGGTTGGGTCTCTTCTTAAAATTCTAGCCCTATGTCTTAAGTTTCATCCCCAATTGGTTTTACACTAATTGGAGTTGTGTAGCTCAATTTATAGGCTATCAAACACACTGAACTTAGTGTGCAAATTTTGCCCTAGGTTCAATTTTTCATTTCTTCAATTATTTCCACTAACCAACCTCAATTCACATTTAATTCACCCAAAATGACTATAATTTAGCATTGACCCATCAATGGCACTTCCTAGCACAAACCCCACAATTTTCAAATACCAAAGTTTGCAATTTTCTCTAATCCTACCATTTCATTACCTCCATTCATCAACCCAATATCAATTCAAATTAAATAAACCTTAAATGATCATAATTTAACACTACGCACTCTAATTTCACTCTCTAGCACCAAAGCTCCAATTTTCCCATGAACTCTAATCTCCTATAACTAAATTAATACACATTTCATGCAATTTCTTTGCCCTAATCATGTATACTACTTCAACTAAGCTTAATCTAATCATCAATTTCATTCAATGACATCAAACCCTAAATTTTCTCCAATTTGGCCAAAACCCTAGTTTATATTCCATACATGTTTTCTTTCATTTTCTTATGAAATTTCATGCTTTCTCATATAAATTCATCACACCCAAACTTGATTAAAAGCATATTTGGTTAATCAAGCATGAAAGAGAGAGCTTAGCTCACTTGATGATTTTTCCCATTTCCAATCTCTTCCAAATCTTGTTCTTCTTATTTCAATCTCTCATTCAAAGATCTCTTTGATGTTTTCTTTTAGTGGGCTATGGAATTTATAAAGGGAATTTAAGGGAATTAAAACTTGGGAGGGGAAATCAATGAGGGGAAAAAGTGGAAGAAGAAGAGAAAAAGAGAGAGAGAGGAAGAGAGAGGAGAGGGTATATATATATATATATATATATATATTTATCCCCAAAATTACTTTATTAAAATTATAAATTTTAATTGTGTCAAGGATAATTAAACTTAAATTTTTATTCCTTTTTTTTTTTACATTTACACTTAATTTTTTCTTTTAATTAAATAATTAAATTTAATTATCAAAAGCCCATAAGTCCTTCATTTTAATTTTGTTATAATGGAAATGAAAGTTTAAGTTTTCATTTCTTAAATTTTCCCTTACATATTTTTACTTGAATTTTTCTTCAATTTTTACCTCATAATTCAATTCATTAATTTTATTTAATTTAATTGACATTTTGGTCAAAAGTCAACTCTTGAGGTGAATTGACCAAAATGCCCCTCATCGGGTCATAATCCTTTTTTTTATAATACCCGATGAGTCCTTAGATTTTTTTAATCACTTGAATTTTTATTGTGTCTATCACAATTAATTTTCCATTTATTTTTGGTCCTCAAGGTGTCTTTGAATAGTATTAGTCACAGACAAAAAATAGTACTATCCATAACTTGGAGGTTCGGGGTGTTACAATTCTTGGTGTACTATCAAGTAGTACGTAGCTCTACATAATAATCTCAAGTCAATACTGTAATCTGCAGCTTACAGTATAAACATTAAGAACATCGCATAGTTACTGCAATACATCCCAATAGATCAAATTTTCCTATATCTTATCCTTCTCGAATTTACTAATATTCGAATCTTATTCTGATTACAATATCCATTAACAATTACTAATAGTAACATCTTTGCCCTCATCTAGAGCAATTCTATTACTACAATTTACTTTTAGGTCCTCTTGCCTTATATTAAATAGGCTCACTAATTAGCTTTATAATTTATTGTATGCTAGCAATTATTTTTCGCTGACAAACTCTTCCAAAATTAATTCAATTATACTTGTTATCATAGTTTCTATTCTAAAGGACTAGTCACTAATGCATCAAAATTTATTCCCTTGTAAAGGAATAGCAATAGAACATATAATTTTAACACTAACATACAACTAAGTAGTGCTGGGATCAAATAATAACTAATTGTTTCTTTCAAAAAATTAAGAACTTACGAGCAGCTACATCTAAAGTTTCTGCTCTTTCCCCTTGGCGCATAGTGGATGCTCTAACTGATGCGCTACCATGTTCGGGTTGATTCACTGTGTTATGGTTGTTAGGAGTACCAACTCTATTTCTATCTCAACCTTTACTAACTGTCTGTGAACTTCGGAGAGCAGATCGAAGTGCTCTAGTATAATCTCTAACAAAGTGTCCATGTTCACCACAATTGTAGCAGGCTCCAGTGGCCTTACAATAAATACCCCCATGTAGTTTGCCACAAGAGTTGTAGATGCGAGAAGAATATGAACTTCTAGTTGTTCGATGACTGGACCTTGGTTGTCTCTACCCTGATGATCCGCCTCTATAATATCCCTGAGCTCGGGGCTCCTCAAATTCGTTTCTCTTCCCAAAATTACTGCTTGAGCTTTGACCCATAGGTTTCTCCCTCTTCACTATTTCACACTGCCCTTGTGGGGGTTGGGTTTGTGCTTGAGCTTGAGCTGACAGTGTATCAGCTATTTGTTGAAAGAAAGTGGCCATTTGCTAGGCCATTTGTGCAATAATTTGTACAGGTAGGGCTGGTAAAGTCGAGCTTTCAACTTTCTGAGGGACTGGGGCTTCACCTTGTACTTCCACTATCACAGACTGTTCTATTTTCTCATCTTCTCTTTCATATCTTTTCACAGGATTTTATATTTCTTGTACAACCAACACAAGGAGATTTCTCTCCATTAGTTCATATTTGCGATGTAAATGTACTATATGTATCAAACATTTGAGCATTTATATTTACTGACAAAAAGATTTCAAATTCACTGTTCAAAATTTACTTTAAAACCATTGCCCTGATGTCACTAAACATGTCACACCCTACTCCTCTGTAAAATGTAACATGATCCCACAGTACACCTAATGAATTACCATACTTCGCTTACCGGTAACCCATTAAATATACTACAAGGGATTTTAAATCAATTTTTGTGAAATTTAAATCATCGATTAAAATCTGGTGTTATAAAAATTTTTCAAAATTTCGTGAGTCTACTGTATTTTGAGAAAACAGTTCTTCAAACCTGAAAAGGAAAACACTCCCAATATGTTTTCTCAAATACAACTCTAATAAGCTTCATTTCATCTCATAATTCAATCTCAATAATCAAATCATTTCATTTCCAAACCAACCTCATCATAAAAGAAACATTTCATTGATTACAAGACTCAAAAATTAATATTACAAAACTATATGGGTAAATGAAATCACAAATTTACATTACAATAATTTGCATTTAATTACATACCAAAAAATTTTATAAGAGTTTTTATATAACTGCTCAAATAATTTATATACATATTATTACATGCATACATCAAAACCTATGTACATGGGTATACCTATGATATACCAGGAGTTGATCTGAATGTGTCTTCAAAGAAGCTTACTCAACTGCTCTATGCTTTTTTCCCCTGCGACAGCATACAAAGCTATCACTGAGTGGTGAACTCAGTGGTACACAACTATAATTTAAAACATAGTACAATATACATTGACAAAATTATAACAATTAATTTGAAAGTCTCGAAATTCAATAAAATTCTAAAAGTCGAAATCTTCATTGCCAACAATATAAATCATTAGTTAAAATGACTTTGAGCAAGAAATTCAATTTATCAAATCACAACTGGACATTTAAAGTAATTCCAGCAATCATGGAAATAAAGATTAATTCTAACAAAATCAATTATACATAAATCCCATTTGAAATCGAAATTCTTTACTATTTAAAAACCATTCTTTATCTCACTAACTATGCAAGACTAATCTGCAAGGGCCATCTTTAGGGTGATTCTAACTCCCTATGGTCGAGGAGGTCGAATCGGATTCTAACTTCCTATGGTCGGGGAGGTCGAATCATTGTGCTCAGTACACAACACAATAATTAAACTTTTGAAAGGGCCATAACAAAAAAACTTAGATCTAACCTCTAATAAGAGGAGAATCTAAGCCTGTGCACGTACCATAGCAATCGAAACAAAGCTAACTCCATTTTCTCCTCAACAAATGAGAGAGATGGGTAATAACATAGTCAAGCATCTATAGTGAGATACAAAATAATATCATAAATCTCCTTGTCCTTTTTGTGAGCATAAATTACAACATAATTCGATTCAAAGTCAATTCCAATATCCAATAATTTTTATGCTCATCATGATTCAAAACATAAATTTGTATTTTTTCATGCAAATTGCCCATCACAATTCAAACATATTCTATCAAAATTTTCCAAAACACAATTTATTCAATCCACAACAATGCTTAATACTTGCTGAAATACCATTTCACAAAGCTAAATTCATACATACTATAATAATTTCAATAATCATTGAATTAAATCTAATTCTTGATAAACATAATACATAAAGAAAATAACATCATTTAATCATATTAAATATTCAAAACAAAATCAATTAAAACCTAGTTGTGCACAAACCTCTGATGAGTCGCCTCTGGGCCTTGACTCAATGTTCCTTATGCTTTTCAATATCCTTTTCAACTGAAACACACAATTTAAAGTGTTTCAGTACTCAGTTAAATTGTTTCTGGCAATAAAATCCAATATTTAAATTTTCTTAGTACTATTCCCTTTAATTCATTTCATTAGTCAACCTATAATGTTGACCTTTGATGCACTCTAAGTGATTCAATTTTAATATTCCCAATTTGTCACATTTTATAGTCTCTAAGTGTTGGTATATGTTACCAATTTCATTTTAAAGCTTATTGCATTTTATTACCATTTTCCAAATTTCATAGCCAATGTTTACTGTCTATTAGACCAGGCTACAGTGTAAATTTAATAGATTTCTCTTCATTAAATTGTTTCTCATTGTGTCTTCTTTAATTTCCTTTTTGAATCACTCCATTTAGAGTTGTATAGCTCAAGTTATGGTCAATTAACCATAACTAGGTCAAATCTAAATTTTAGTTTCCTTTTTAGGCATTTTAGGTTCTGAATTTACTAATTTATTTGGAGTGTTTGTAATCACATTGAGGTCTAACATTCCTCATAAGTATTGTTGCCTTATGTCTTAAGGACAACAAAAAATTTTGCTTACCATTTTTCAAGTCTTATAGAATTCTTTATAGATAAATTGTTAACTTGGACTCAAAGGTCCTATATTGGCTTGGTCCTCAATTAGGTCAATGGCTTGACCTTAAATTCTGACCTTATATATTTATAATTTGAGGAAGTTTTCTGAAACAATGTTTTAGGTCTCTTTCTTAGCTTTCCAGATTGGTATGGCTCATTTAAATTGGAAACTTTTGGTGGGAGATATGCTTATTTGAATTTTCTAGATTTTATGGTCAAATGTGCTAATTCTAGATTTAGTGTGCCAACTTAATTAAGTTAATTGACCTAGTTCCATTGATTTTTGGGTTTTGGTGAAATTACCAATATTATAGATCTATGTCTTATTGAAATTTTGGGAAAGATTTCATGTCATTTGGAGTTCTATGGACCAAGTTATGGTCATTTTACTATTGCTGGTGAAGTTGCATTTATATTGTAAAGTTTAGGTCATTTTTAGGTCAAAGTCAATTTGGCTAGTTTTTGTAACCCAACTTGTGCAAATATTTTGACTTGTTCTGGTTATTTCTAGGCTTTGGTGTCTTCATAAGAGTTGTAGCTCTATGTCTATGCTTTCCACGGTATAAATTTCAAGTCATTTGGACTTGTTTTGAGTGAGTTATGGCCAAAAGACTTATTACTGTTCATATAGTCAAATTCTGGGTTCACATTTTAGGCAATCCGAATTTGGTCATTCTTTTAGGTCACTTCTAGGCAGAATTTGGACAACACTTCTACATGAAAGTTGGCCTATTTTATGTCTAGTTTCATCTTCAATTGGCCTTATACCAATTGGAGTCACAACTTTGCACTTATAACCTAATTTATATACTACCAACAATCACAACTTGCATAAGAGAATTTACACTCCCAATTTAGCCATCCTCCTCCTCCCAATACTTCAATATTCATTCTTGGTACTTCTATATGTATTCAACACAATTCCAACAAAGTAAATTGGGCAAAATACTCAAGTAATATAGGCTCCCATGGCTGACTAAAATTAGGCATTCCAATAACTCAATAATTCCATTAATTTTCATCACTAATCAACTCATCTCAAGCTAAACATAAACTTTACTTAAACAAGGGAAGAAAATGGGCACTTACCTCAACTTGTGCTTCACAAATGTAACACCCCTATTGGTATAGCCTGGTATATTTCACTGTTCCGGTGACCGGTGTCGGTCCGGACAATTAATGGGATTAGGGCCACACTTAAGACAATTTGAGAAGCCATAAACACAAATAATTAGTAATGTTTAATTAGTTAACTATAAATAAGAAAAACATAACATAAGAGGTTAAACGAGCCGAGAGTCACAGCGATGAGTGACCTCCTCGGGAACGACTGCGAAGTCATTTTAAACTCAAATTTCGAACCGTAAAAAGTGACGCTTCGGTCCTTAGGACCCTTATGAACACAAATGGAAAAGAAAATCACGAAAAGAACTGTTAAGTCGGTCAAATAATTAGGTCGAGGGCGGAAGAAATATTGGATTATTTGCAAACCGGATGAAGCCGCGAGGGCAATTTGGTCAATTGACCCGAGTGACTCTGACATAATCACAAATAAAATCGTATAAAAGAAAATTTCGGAATCGACAATAGAATTAAAGAACTAATAGAAAAATAAATAGAAAAAAAAAAAAGAAAAGGAAAGAAGTTAGAAAAGTCAAAGGTGATGTCATAAAAGAATTAATAAATTGAATTAATTAATTTGGATTTAAGGGTCTTCCATAAGCAAAATAGATAAAAGAAAAGAAAAAAAAAATTTTTTTGATTACTTCATTCCCGTCACTCTTTCTCCCTCATTTCTCTCATTTCCCTTTCCACCATTAACACCCATTTCAAGCTTTCAAAAGCTTGATTTTATTTATAAACTCCTAACTCCTTTAAGTAAGTCTTGTTCTTGGACTTTGACAAGCATCTTGACAACAAAAAGAGGAGGAAAGAAAGAAGATTTGAAAAGGGAGAAATTCAACAAAAGAGGTTAGTGGTTAGTTTTTAATATTATGTTGAAATTCATAATTAAGTAGTTGAATTACACTAGAAATTGTGGAAAAATACAATGAAATAAATTGTTGAAGGACCAAACCTAAATTTTAGTCAACTAGGGTTTGAGGATGTGTATGCATGAACTTGGTGAATTTAAAGGTGTATGTGAGCTTATTGGTGTTGAATGATTAGCATTAAAACAATTAAGTGTGATTAATTACAATAATTAGATGAATTAGGGTTTGGAGGCCTAGGGTTTGAGGCAAATTTTGGAGAAATACATAAATGGCATGTTTGACCTATTGTGAAGTGAAATAGTGGTCAATTATGACCAAATGAATTGTGTGGGAATGGTAGGAAATTAAACCAAATTCGTAGGTCAATGGTCATGCTGCTGGCAGCATGACCAAACCACTGAAGGACCAAAACTCAAATTTTACAAGTCCAATTGATATGCCACCAATTGGAGATGAAAATAGACATAAAAGAGCACAATTTTCATTAAGGAACCATTGCCAAAAACTGACCAAAACTTGGTGAAACAATTGACCAAAGTGAGTTGATAGCAGGCTGCCACTGCACTAAACTGACCAAATGAATAGTAACTGTTCATTTGGTCATAACTTGAGCTAGGTAGGTTAAATTGACCTGAAATTTTACCAGCAATTAGATATGATATAGACCTAAAACTTTCATGAAGAACACCAACCCAAATTATGCCATTAACTCATTCAAATCATTGAGCAAAGTTAAAATTTCTGTACTGAAATTCTGCAGATTTTTAGTTGAGCAGCAATGTTTGGATAGCTATAACTCTCTCTAGAAAACTCGGATTTAGGCGATTCTTGAACCGATGGAAACCTAAGACATAGTACAACATTTCATATGAAGAAAGTGAGACCAAATTATGAACTTAACTTGATCAAACAATTGACCAAAGTTGAACCAAAAATCTGACAGCACCTAAATTGCAGTATGAACAGTGCACGTGAACAGTAAACTTATTTTGGCCATAACTTGAGCTACAAAACTCCGATTGAGGTGATCCAAAAATGAGAATACACTTAAGACAATAAGGAACATTTTCTATGAAGGAAGTTTTGTCAAATTCCAACAGTAGATCGACCAATGGAACAGTGCAACTTCGGAGAACCAAAACCGAAAATTGACAATTTTGCCAAAATGACCTAAGCTTTAAACAAATGACCAAAACCAACAAGTTTGGTGACCAAAATGTGGTATGTGGGTGAAGTTGGAGTTCTCATACCCATTAAGCCTTAGAAAGTCAATAATTTGACTTGAATAGTACAGTGAATAGTAACCCGAAGCACAAAATTTCGAGAACGTCGAATTTAACATGTTAGAGCTAGGTAAATGTGAAGTTAAGTTTATTTTGGATTTATTTTAAGTTTTAGTACTGAAACATTGGAAAATTTCATGTTTCAGTTGAAAAGAATACCGGGACAGAACCCGAGGAGTCGAGTCAAGGCCAACAGGCGACTCGTTTGAGGTTTGTGCACAACATATACTTTTATAATCATCTTTTGCATATCGTTTTGAATAATGTGAAATATTGGATTATGACATTCTTATGATGTTTGATCTAAATTGTTGAAAGTTATTATGTATATTTGAAAAGACAATATTTAGCAAATTGTTAAAATAAGTTTTGAAACCACAGTGTCATGACCACATATTTGAACACCTCACTAGCACGACTAGTGGGGGTAATTAGTTTCGAATTTTGATTCCTTCTCTGGAGAAGTGTTGAGGTGTGCCAGTAGAAGAGGATGTGAATGGATATCCATATATTTGAGCTAGCTAGCCTTGTGATATGATTTCTCTTTAGCCTCTGGCTATTGAGATTCATGTGATTTCTCTTAGCCTCTGGCTATTGAGATTCTATTTGTTTCGAATGGCATGATCTAACTGTGGGTTTTATGAAAGGTGTTTTGATACTTTGAAATGAACTTGGTTTACATGTAAAATCTCACAATGCATGATTGTATTTAATTTTCATGTTTAGCCAAATTTTTGAATGAATGTGCTTTAAGTTTTGCATAAAGATTATTTTAGTATATTGTGCACCACTGAGTCCTAGTACTCAGCGATAGCTTTATTCTTTGTCAGATCTGAGAGACTAGAGGAGCAGCGATGAGTCTTGAGGTGTGAGAAACTACCAGCCTAAAATTTTCGGGTATAATTTATACCCTAGCTATAAATATTTCTTTTGATGTATATATTGCACGTAAATGTATGGACATGTATATGGGTCTTGAGCAGCTTGTACAAAGTTTGTATAAAAGTTGTAATAAATTTTAATTTAGACTTTTTGAATGTAAATTTTAGTATGATGAATATATAAATTGTTTATCTTGAATGGAATATGAATAAATGATATTGATGGACAGTATTTTGAGAATTTTTGAACTTGTGAATTTTGAGAAATTGATTGAGATTGAGTATGAATTTGAAGCAGTGGTTAGATAATTATTGGAAGTGCTTTTATTTCAGGTATTTGAAGAACGGTTTTCTCAAAATACAGAGGAAACTCTGTCAAAATTTTTATAAAATTTGCGGAAAAATAAAATGGGCCAAAATTTCCAACTAGCTTTCAACTTAATTACATGTTTTAAATATTTATTAGAAATGCTCACCACTTATCAAAAAGAAGAAAATTGTTTTAAAATCCCTTGTAGGGTACTTAATGAGTTATCGGTAGGTGAAGTTCGGTAGTTCATTAGGTATTCTACGGGATCATGTTATGCCTTACAGAGGGGTAAGGTGTGACATGTTTTAGTGGTATCAGAGCAAGTTTTTGAATTATGTTTTAAATTGTGAATTTGTGTTTTTCTTTGTTAAGTACAACTGCTCAATGTCCATAATTGTTACATACAGTGCATTACATCATGAATATGACCTAACGGAGGGAAATCTCCTTGTGTTATTTGTTCAGGAGATACCTTAACTTCAGACTGAAATGGAAGAAGGGGATCGCTCAGTTGAGCAGTCTGTTGAAGCTGAGGCACAAGGGGAAGCCCCAGCTTTACCGAATGTCAGTGGGTCGTGCACCGACCCACAAATGCCGCAAATTCTGCCTGATTCGCCTGACAAATAGCGGCAATGTTTCAACAAATGGCTGGGGGTATGCCTGCTCAAGCTCCACCCCAACCACCTGTGGCACAACCACTGCCTCCAGCCAGACAGTTTGATAAATTGCTAAAGTATGGGCCTGCAGAATTTAAGGGTACAATGGACCCTTTAGAGGCAGAGCAATGGCTTGAAAGAATGGACAGAGTGTTTAAGAAACTGTACTGCCAAGATGAGCTGAAGTTGGAATATTCTGTGTCGCTACTGCAAGGGGATGCGTATGATTGGTGGAAGACCATCCCCCACAGCTTGGCTGAACCACCAGTGCTGACCTGGGATGACTTCATCAGAGAGTTCAGACAGAAATACATCCCAGATGCATATGTTGATCAGAAAATTGCAAGAATTTTTGAGTAACCGATCAGTGGCGGAGTATGAGAGGGAGTTCTCCCGCCTGAGTCACTATGCGAAGAGTCTCCTTACTACCAGTAAAGCAAGATGAAAGAGATTTGAGATGGGTTTGAAGCCCAGCATAAGGATGCAAGTTGTGGGATTTCGACACAGCAACTTCTCAGAACTTATGTCTCAAGCACTTGAACTGGAGAGAGTTGAAGCAGAAGCAAACCAAGTGAAGGAAAAAGTCGAGAAATTAGAAAAAGACAAGGGGGAAAAATCAGTTGAACAGAGTTCTGGTGCTACCTCTGGAAAGAAAAAGAAGTTTAGTGGACCCAGCAGGGGACGAGGTGGAAGATTTGGTAGGGGCCGATTCTCTGGACAGAGACCCCCTAGGTCTGGTCAGCAGTCGAGCAGGGGTTCACATTCTGCCCTCCCCTGTGAGACTTGTGGCAAGATTCATGGGGGGGAATGTTATTGGGCCACTGGAGCCTGTTTTAACTGTGGAGGCAAGGGCCATATAGCTAAAGACTGTACTAGTGCTCCGAGATATGGTCCACCTCCTACTACTGCCGAGGGATCTATTCAGAGTCCTACTCCCAGAGGTTCACAGTCATTTGGCAGAGGAAGAGGCAGAGGTAGAGGCACTACTTCAGGCAGTCAGGGCACAGTTGGTCAATCAGCACAAGGAAGTGCTTCAACCAGAATCTACGCAATGAAACAGCGAGAAGAGGCTGAGACTTCTGATGTGGTAGCTGGTACATTCTCTATCTCTGGTCAAGATGTATTTGTATTGTTTGATCCGGGTTCAACCCATTCATATGTTAGTGCTAGCATAGTCAGTTCACTTGCTGTCCCATGTGTGCAAATGGGTTTTGAAGTGCTAGTAACTAGTCCGTTAGGACAAGAGGTTCGGGTCAATAGAATTTATAGAGACTGTCCTTTGGTGATCCAAGGATATGTTTTCCTGTCAGACTTGATTGAGATGCCCTTCAGAGAGTATGATATTATCTTAGGCATGGATTGGTTAACCAGGCATCATGCTATGATTGATTTGTAGGCGAAAAGATCACTTTTGGTCTCCCTTTGTACGGTGATATGGTCATACACGGGGAGAGGCATTTACTGCCATCAAACATCATTTCGGCTGCACTAGCCAGAAGAATGATCAGAAAGGGGTGTGAAGCATACTTGGCACATGTGATAGACACCCAGGTGGGGAGTCCAGCACTAAGGGACATCCCTACGGTATGTGACTTTCCGGATGTATTTCCTGATGAATTGCCAGGATTACCTCCAGAAAGAGAGGTGCAGTTTGAAATTGATGTTATGCCTGGTGTGGACCCAATCTCCATAACGCCATATAGAATGGCACCTGCAGAATTGAAAGAGTTGAAAGTGCAGTTGCAAGAGTTGCTTGACAAGGGCTTTATCCGCCCTAGTGTGTCACCTTGGGAGCGCCCGGTATTGTTTGTAAAGAAGAAGGATGGCACTCTCGGTTATGCATTGATTATCGGCGATTGAATAAGGTGACAATAAAGAATAGATATCCATTACCCGCATTGATGACTTGTTTGATCGGTTGAGGGTGCGGTATGTTCTCCAAAATTGACTGAGATCGAGTTATTATCACCAAGGTACAAGAGCAGAGTATTTCTAAAAGCGCCTTTAGAACCGCTATGGCCATTATGAGTTTTTGGTTATGCCATTCGGGTTAACTAATGCTCATTTGCTTTTATGGATCTGATGAACACTATCTTCAGACCATACCTCGACCAGTTTGTTGTGGTATTCATTGATGATATATTGGTCTATTCGAGGAATGCAGAAGAGCATGCTAGACATCTGCGGATTGTACTGCAAACTTTGAGGGAGAAACAGCTATATGTCAAATTGTCGAAGTGTGAATTTTGGCTGAAGGAAATATCTTTCTTGGGACATGTAGTATCAGAAGAGGGCATTAAGGTAGATCCAAGTAAGATTGAAGCTGTCATAATTGGAGGCCACCGAAATGTCACAGAGATTCGCAGCTTTAGGTTTAGTGGATACTACCGTCGATTTGTGAAGGATTCTCCATGTTGGCATCTCCATTGACCAAGCTACTTAGAAAAGATGTAAAATTTCGGTGGGCGGATAAATGCAGTGAGTTTTGATGAATTGAAGAGATGTTTGACTGAAGCTCCAGTCCTAACTTTACCTACCCCGGGTAAAGAATATACAGTTTATAGTGATGCTTCTCACAATGGGTTAGGCTGTGTGTTGATGCAAGATGGAAATGTCATTGCCTATGCATCACGCCAGCTAAAACCGCATGAGAGGAATTATCCAACACATGACTTGGTGCTTGCAGCTATTGTGTTTGCTCTTAAGATCTGGAGACATTATTTGTATGGGGAGAAATGTTATATCTACACAGATCATAAGAGTTTGAAGTATTTGGGCACCCAGAAAGAGTTGAATTTGAGACAGAGGAGATGGTTAGAGTTGATAAAAGACTATGATTGTCTGATAGACTATCAGCCAGGGAAAGCTAATGTTGTGGCTGACGCCTTAAGTCGTAAGACTATGGCAAATCTACAAGTTACTCCTTTGTCTTTGGTACATGAGTTGAGATCATTACATGCCAGTTTAGAGATTAATGATGATGGGCAAACAGCAATTGCATGGCATGTACAGCCAGTGTTGGTTGATCAGATTAGAATGGCTGCTCAGAATGATCAGAAGTATCGTGTCGATGGAAGAAGTCGGCAGGCAAGAAACCGAATTCTCAATCGGAGATGATGGTCTCATTGCTACACCAGGCGAGAATGTGTGTTCCTAATGATGTTGATTTGAGGCAGATCATTTTGAAGGAAGCACATGAGTCTCCTTTTGCCATGCACCCTGGTGGCACAAAAATGTATAGGGGGCTAAAGGAGCATTACTGGTGGATGGGTATGAAGAGAGATGTGGCAGAGTTTGTGTCCAAATGCCTAACTTGTCAGCAAGTAAAGGCAGAGCATCAAGTAGCCACTGGTTGTTACATCCACTACCGCGATGCAGTGGAAATGGGAGAGAATAACAATGGATTTTGTGATGGGACTTCCGAGGACACAGAAGAGTCATGATGCAGTTTGGGTCATTGTTGACAGACTGACTAAATCTGCTCATTTTCTGCCAGTTCGGATGGACTACAGTTTAGAAAGATTGGCTAGGTTGTACATTGATGAGATTGTGAGACTACATGGAGTGCCAGTATCCATCGTGTCAGACAGAGATCCTAGGTTCACTTCTAGATTCTGGGGTAGTCTTCAGAGAGCCCTAGGAACTAGATTGAACTTCAGAATGGCATTCCACCCACAGACAGATGGCCAGTCTGAGAGGGTAATTCAGATCTTGGAGGACATGCTACGGGCTTGTGTGATTGAGTTTGAGGGTAGTTGGGATACACACTTGCCTTTGATTGAGTTTGCTTATAACAACAGCTATCAATCAAGCATTGGGATGCCTCCATATGAAGCTTTGTATGGCAGGAAATGTAGAACCCCGTTGTGTTGGGATGATGTGGGTGAAAGAAAAATGATTGGACCCGAAATTGTTCAACAGACTGAAGAGAAAATCAGGGTGATCCGAGATCGACTTAAGACTGCATCAGACCGTCAGAAGTCCTACATTGATCTGAAAAGAAGGGATATTGAGTATGTAGTGGGTGAGAAAGTTTTCCTCAAGGTTTCTCCTTGGAAGAGAATTATGAGATTCGGTAGAAAGGGGAAACTGAGTCCTCGTTTTATCGGGCCATATGAGGTTCTGGAAAGAGTGGGTCCTTTGGCATATCGGTTGGCACTACCTCCAGAGTTGGAGAAGATACATAATGTCTTCCATGTGTCTATGTTGAGGAGGTACCGATTAGACCCATCTCATGTACTACCAGTAGAAGAAATAGAAGTAAATCCAGACCTCACATATGAAGAAGAACCCATAAAGATTCTGGCTTATGAGGTGAAGCAGCTACGGAATAAACAGATACCATTGGTAAAAGTCTTTGTGGAAACATCATACGTTCCAAGAAGAAACTTGGGAACAAGAGGAGGACATGAACAGACAACATCCACACTGTTCGAGATTGATACTGTAAAATTTCGAGACAAAATTTATTTAAGGGGGGGAGAATTATAACACCCCTATTGGTATAGCCTGGTATATTTCACTGTTCCGGTGACCGGTGTCGGTCCGGACAATTAATGGGATTAGGGCCACACTTAAGACAATTTGAGAAGCCATAAACACAAATAATTAGTAATGTTTAATTAGTTAACTATAAATAAGAAAAACATAACATAAGAGGTTAAACGAGCCGAGAGTCACAACGATGAGTGACCTCCTCGAACGATCACAAGTCATTTTAAACTCAAATTTCAACCGTAAAGTGACGCTTGGTCCTTAGGACCCTTATGAACACAATGGAAAAGAGAAAATCACGAAAAAAAATTGTTAAGTCAGTCAAATAATTAGGTCAGAGAGTCGGAAGAAATATTGGATTATTTGCAAACCGGGATGAACCGGCGAGGGGCAATTTGGTCAATTGACCCCGAGAGCTGACTCCTGACATAACTGTCAAATAAAATCGGAGAAAAGAAAATTTCGGAATCGACAATAGAATTAAAGAACTAATAGAAAAATAAATAGAAAAAAAAAAGAAAAGGAAAGAAGTTAGAAAAGTCAAAGGTGATGTCATAAAAGAATTAATAAATTGAATTAATTAATTTGGATTTAAGGGTCTTCCATAAGCAAAATAGATAAAAGAAAAGAAAAAAAAAATTTTTTGATTACTTCATTCCCGTCACTCTTTCTCCCTCATTTCTCTCATTTCCCTTTCCACCATTAACACCCATTTCAAGCTTTCAAAAGCTTGATTTTATTTTATAAACTCCCTAACTCCTTTAAGTAAGTCTTGTTCTTGGACTTTGACAAGCATCTTGACAACAAAAAGAGGAGGAAAGAAAGAAGATTTGAAAAGGGAGAAATTCAACAAAAGAGGTTAGTGGTTAGTTTTTAATATTATGTTTAAATTCATAATTAAGTAGTTGAATTACACTAGAAATTGTGGAAAAATACAATGAAATAAATTGTTGAAGGACCAAACCTAAATTTTAGTCAACTAGGGTTTGAGGATGTGTATGCATGAACTTGGTGAATTTAAAGGTGTATGTGAGCTTATTGGTGTTGAATGATTAGCATTAAAACAATTAAGTGTGATTAATTACAATAATTAGATGAATTAGGGTTTGGAGGCCTAGGGTTTGAGGCAAATTTTGGAGAAATACATAAATGGAATGTTTGACCTATTGTGAAGTGAAATAGTGGTCAATTATGACCAAATGAATTGTGTGGGAATGGTAGGAAATTAAACCAAATTCGTAGGTCAATGGTCATGCTGCTGGCAGCATGACCAAACCCAAGATGAAGGACCAAAACTCAAAGTATATAAGTGCAATTGATATGACACGAATTGGAGATGAAAATAGACATAAAAGAGCACAATTTTCATTAAGGAACCATTGCCAAAAACTGACCAAAACTTGGTGAAACAATTGACCAAAGTGAGTTGATAGCAGGCTGCCACTGCACTAAACTAACCAAATGAACAGTAACTGTTCATTTGGTCATAACTTGAGCTAGGTAGGTCAAATTGACCTGAAATTTTACCAGCAATTAGATATGATATAGACCTAAAACTTTCATGAAGAACACCAACCCAAATTATGCCATTAACTCATTCAAATCATTGAGCAAAGTTAAAATTTCTGTACTGAAATTCTGCAGATTTTTAGTTGAGCAGCAAAGTTTGGATAGCTATAACTCTCTCTAGAAAACTCGGATTTAGGCGATTCTTGAACCGATGGAAACCTAAGACATAGTACAACATTTCATATGAAGAAAGTGAGACCAAATTATGAACTTAACTTGATCAAACAATTGACCAAAGTTGAACCAAAAATCTGACAGCACCTAAATTGCAGTATGAACAGTGCACGTGAACAGTAAACTTATTTTGGCCATAACTTGAGCTACAAAACTCCGATTGAGGTGATCCAAAAATGAGAATACACTTAAGACAATAAGGAACATTTTCTATGAAGGAAGTTTTATCAAATTCCAACAGTAGATCGACCAATGGAACAGTGCAACTTCGGAGAACCAAAACCGAAAATTGGCAATTTTGCCAAAATGACCTAAACTTTAAACAAATGACCAAAACCAACAAGTTTGGTGACCAAAATGTGGTATGTGGGTGAAGTTGGAGTTCTCATACCCATTAAGCCTTAGAAAGTCAATAATTTGACTTGAATAGTGCAGTGAATAGTAACCCGAAGCACAAAATTTCGAGAACGTCGAATTTAACATGTTAGAGCTAGGTAAATGTGAAGTTAAGTTTATTTTGGATTTATTTTAAGTTTTAGTACTGAAACATTGGAAAATTTCATGTTTCAGTGGAAAAGAATACCGGGACAGAACCCGAGGAGTCGAGTCAAGGCCAACAGGCGACTCGTTTGAGGTTTGTGCACAACATATACTTTTATAATCATCTTTTGCATATCGTTTTGAATAATGTGAAATATTGGATTATGACATTCTTATGATGTTTGATCTAAATTGTTGAAAGTTATTATGTATATTTGAAAAGACAATATTTAGCAAATTGTTAAAATAAGTTTTGAAACCACAGTGTCATGACCACATATTTGAACACCTCACTAGCACGACTAGTGGGGGTAATTAGTTTCGAATTTTGATTCCTTCTCTGGAGAAGTGTTGAGGTGTGCCAGTAGAAGAGGATGTGAATGGATATCCATATATTTGAGCTAGCTAGCCTTGTGATATGATTTCTCTTTAGCCTCTGGCTATTGAGATTCATGTGATTTCTCTTAGCCTCTGGCTATTGAGATTCTATTTGTTTCGAATGGCATGATCTAACTGTGGGTTTTATGAAAGGTGTTTTGATACTTTGAAATGAACTTGGTTTACATGTAAAATCTCACAATGCATGATTGTATTTAATTTTCATGTTTAGCCAAATTTTTGAATGAATGTGCTTTAAGTTTTGCATAAAGATTATTTTAGTATATTGTGCACCACTGAGTCCTAGTACTCAGCGATAGCTTTTATTGCTGTCGCAGATACAGAGACTAGAGGAGCAGCAGACTGAGCTGCTGAGGTGTGAGAAACTACCAGCCTAAAATTTTCGGGTATAATTTATACCCTAGCTATAAATATTTCTTTTGATGTATATATTGCACGTAAATGTATGGACATGTATATGGGTCTTGAGCAGCTTGTACAAAGTTTGTATAAAAGTTGTAATAAATTTTAATTTAGACTTTTTGAATGTAAATTTTAGTATGATGAATATATAAATTGTTTATCTTGAATGGAATATGAATAAATGATATTGATGGACAGTATTTTGAGAATTTTTGAACTTGTGAATTTTGAGAAATTGGTTGAGATTGAGTATGAATTTGAAGCAGTGGTTAGATAATTATTGGAAGTGCTTTTATTTCAGGTATTTGAAGAACGGTTTTCTCAAAATACAGAGGAAACTCTGTCAAAATTTTTATAAAATTTGCGGAAAAATAAAATGGGCCAAAATTTCCAACTAGCTTTCAACTTAATTACATGTTTTAAATATTTATTAGAAATGCTCACCACTTATCAAAAAGAAGAAAATTGTTTTAAAATCCCTTGTAGGGTACTTAATGAGTTATCGGTAGGTGAAGTTCGGTAGTTCATTAGGTATTCTACGGGATCATGTTATGCCTTACAGAGGGGTAAGGTGTGACAACAAATCCATGGAATTTCCTCTCGTTTTTGCTGTCTTTATGTTGCCCATGGTGTGTAGACAAGATTTAGTGAAGACACTTAGGGAGAAAGTGACTTGATGATGGGTAGATTGAAGCTTCTTTCATGGCCGGCTATGGAGGAACCTTAAAGAATTTGAGAGAAATGGAATTCTGCTATGAGGTGAGGAAGATGAAGATGAGTGTGTTAATAGGATATGTTGTCCACTTGGCCTTTATATAGTGCCACCTAACCCCACTAACCATAGGTTAATTATTTAATTAATCAACTTTTAATTATTCTAATTCATACCCCATAATTTCTCTTAATTTCATTACATATTAAATTTCCTTTTTCATGGGGTTCCCAAAATTTAATACTATTTATTTTTCATGGACATTTAGGTCAAAAGTTCACTCTAGGTGTCAAATGACCAAAATGTCCCTCTTCGGGTTGCATTTCCTATTTTTTCGGTAACATCGATTTTTGTCGGTTTCTTGATTTTTCATTTTTATTTGTACTAATTCATTAATTTTTCTTTGACATTTCTAATGTCAATTATACCTCTATAGGCCTATAATTATGTCTCGAATTTTAATTTTGAGGGTTCCCCACAGTCCTGGGGTTGGCTATTTCCTGCGCCGTAACTTCCCGGTGCGGTCACCCATCGCTTTGGTGCCGGCTCACTTAACCTAGTTTCATTTCCTCTCTTTTATTTTTCCTTAATTTTTCTTGTATTTTCTTACCTTGTATTTCATCATTTTATGTCTGTTTATTATCATTGAAGTGTAATTCCAGACATCCTGACTTGTCCGGACAGACATTAAGTCACCAGAGCAATTGAATGTACGGACTACGTAAAGTGAGGGCATTACAATTCTTCCCCTCTAAATAAAAATTTCGTCCTCGAAATTTACCTGATGTATCTGTTACTTCCTTGCTTCTTCATTTCTTTGTGTTGTTTCATAAATATCTAGGTTTGGCTCCTCTTTAGCCTTCATGGCATACACCAGTGGTGTCACTCTGACTTCGGGCCTTTCGACCATTTCAGAAATAGCCTTCTGTTAAATCTCAGTCGTTGCTGCTCTGACTGCACCTCACTGGATACTGGGTCCCACCATTGATACGCATCATCTTGGAGTAAAGACACAACACCCTCCAGGTTCTATTCTGACCAATTTTCATACTTACTTTCCTATTGACTTCTCTTTCCATTTCACAACTTAACTTTAATTATTTTATTCCTCAGTCTTATCTTCCTCCTTGACTCGACTGTCGAGTCAAAATTTAGCACCTCTTATTATTCCTAATAAATCCGCTATACTTCAATATTATTTTGGTTTGGTCCTCTGACCATTCTAGTCAATACTTTTACTAATATTCGTAACATTTCTTGTTTCATTTAAATCAACTATGCAAATTTTCACTTCCATAACTCTTTCATCTATCAATATTATATAACTTATTTCCTTTTGTACTAAATTATAACCTTTCGATATTGTAACTTTTGAGTTTTAAATCCCTAAGTAAGATTTCCAAACTCATTTCCAAAATAAAATTGTGTCCTGGCATAACTATACCAAAATAGATGCCGTTAGCAACTATTCGCATCTTGTTGTATTATCGAGTAGTACGTAGCTCTACACAATAATCTCAAGTCAATATTGTAATCTGTAGCTTACAGTATAAATATCAAGAATATTGCATAGTTACTACGATACATCCCAATATATCAAATTTTCCTATATCTTATCATTCTCGAATTTACTAATATTCGTGTAACACCCTCATTTTCGTAGTCCGTATGTCCTACTATTCCGAAGGCTAATGTCTGCCCCAGAAAGTCAGAATATCTGGAACTACACTCCAGTGATAGTAAACAAGCATAAAATAATGAAATATGTGATGAAAAAAATTAAGGAAAAATAAAAGAGATAAAGTGTGACTAAGTTAAACAAGCCAAACCCGTAGCGATGGGTGACCGCATCGGGAATTTATGGCGAGGACCGTTGACTAGCCTTGGATCACGGAGAACTCGGGGAAATATTTTCGGGAGCTAATTAAAGGTCTAATGAGGTGTAATTGACATTAAAAATGTCAAAGAAAAATTAATAAGTTAGTATAAATGAAAAACAAAAATTAAAGAAATCGGCGGTACAAGGAGTAAATCGGTGTTACAAAAAATGTTCGAATTTGACCCAAATAGGGGCATTTTGGTCAATTGACACTTAGTGTTGACTTTTGACCTCAATTTCCATTAAAAATAAGTGGTATTATACTTTGAAAATGTCATGAAAAATAAGAAATGAGTACATAATATAAATAGTGGAAGAATTGTGGTATAAGTGCAAATTAGGAACTTTAATTGATTAATTCATTAAACTATCTTATTGCTCCACTAACTAAGTATTAAGGGACCTATATAAAGCCATTAGGACAGAAAATAAACTCATCTTCAACCTCCTCTCAAACCAGCCGAACCACTCCACCATTGAAACTCCATAGCCAACGCTTGAACAAACCTCCATGCACCTTAATTCAAGCCGTGTTTCTTCAAAGTCTCTTCACTAAAGTTAGTCTACACACAATGGGCAATATATAGACAGCAAAAAAGAGAGGAAATTCCATGGATTTGTGAACCTCAAGATTTGTGAAGCTCAAGTTGAGGTTAGTGCTTAATCTTCCCATTTTCCTTCACTAATCCTTATGTTGAGTTTTGGGTAAGTTGAATTGCTAAGAAAAATTGAGGAAAGGATTGAGTATTGGTGAACCTTAGTTTTGGTAGCCATGAAAATGCATGGTTAGTAACTTATTCTTATATTTAATGGATGGGAATTAAGGTTGATTAACTCAAATGGAAGTTGTGGTAAGTTAATATCCAAGTATGTGCATGTTAGTGCTTGAATTAAGGGTTTGAAATGGGACCTTGATGCTTTGGCAAACTGCCATGTTTGACAGCCTATAATATCATGAATTTGTGTGTGTGAATATGAAGTTTATTAATGAAATATGATGGTGTTGAATTGTGGGCAGTTTGTATAATTGCCATGGAATTGTATGTGTAAAATAAGTGTTGATGTACATTGAATTTGGGTGGATGTAAATGTTAAATTTTAATGGTGTATTGTGTGCATTGAACACTTGAGTGTTCTACCAAAAATGTTTCCTGGAATTGAGTACAATATATATAGAAGTTCCATGATTAAGTTGAAGTAATGGGAGGAGGAGTATTGTCAAAATTGGAAGTGTGATGTTCAAATGCAGGTTGTGCATATTGACAGCACATAAATTAGGTCATAAGTGCAAAACTGTGAACCCAATTGGTATGAGGCCAATGGGGGGTGAAACTGGACACCAAATAGGCCAACTTTCATGCAGAAATGTTGCCAAAATTCTACCTAGAAACTGACCTTAAAAATGAACAAATCCGAAATGGCAACTTTGCAAACCCAGATTTTTGACCATATGAACAGTAGTCATTAGGATGACCATAACTTACTCAAAACAGGTCCAAATGACCTGACATTTCTACCATGGATAGCTTAGACATAGAGATACAACTCTTAGGAAGACACCAAAGCCCAGAAATGGCCAGAACCAAGTCAAATAGCTTGTACAAGTTCGGGTACCAAAACTACCAGAACTAAATGTGACCTAAAATTGATTAAATTTTGCCCTAAAGGTGCAATCTGTCCAGCTTTAGTAAATTGACCATATCTTGGTCTATACAAGTCAGAATAACCTGAAATTTTGCCCAGAGTGCAATAAGACATAGAGCTACAATTTTGCTTCTTTGACCACAAGCTAAAAACCAAGAAAAAGAGGACTTTAAGCTAGACCAATCTAACACACAAAAATTGAGAACTTGACATTTACATACAATGATGCTTGAAGTAATTTGGCAATGAATACCAACTTGTAAAAATGGTAAATTACACTATATTGGTAGCATATTGAAATGCAAAACGTGACAGATTGGCAACATTAAAATTTATTCCCCTAGAGTGCATTAAGGGTTAACATTATATGTTGACTAAGGAAAGCAATAGTATTAAATAAATTAATTATTGAACCTTATTTTCAGAGACAGTTTAAACGAGTACTGAAACACTTTAAATTGTGTGTTTCAATTAGCAAAGACTCAGGGAAGGGGAAGAAAATACTGAGTCAGGGCCAAGAGGTTACTCTTCAGAGGTTTGTGCACAACTAGTTTTTAATTGATTTTGTTCTGAATATTTCATATGATTAAATGAAGCTATTTTCCTTATGTATTATGTTTATCAAGTATTGAATTTAATTCAATGATTATTGAAATTATTATAGTATGTATGAATTTAGCTTTGTGAAATAGTATTTCAACAAGTATTAAGCATTGCTGTGGATTGAATAAATTATGTTTTGGAAAATTTTGATAGAATATATTTTGAATTGTGATGGGCAATTGCATGGAAAAATACAAATTTATGTTTTGAATTGTGATGAGCATAAAAAAAATTATTAGATATTGGAATTAAATTTGAATCGAATTGTATTGTGATTTATGCTCACAAAAAGGACAAAGAGATTCATGATGTTGTTTTATATCTCACTATAGATGCTTGACTTGGCTATTACCCATCTCTCTCATTTGTTGAGAAGACAATAGAGTTAGCTTTGTTTTGATTACCATGATATGTGCACAAGCTTAGATTCTCCTCTTATTAGAGGTTAGATCTAAGTTTTTATATGTTATGGCCCTTTTGGAAGTTTCATTATTGTGATGTGTACTGTGCACAATGATTCGACCTCCCCGGCCATAGGGAGTTAGAATCCGATTCGACCTCCCCGACCATAGGGAGTTAGAATCACCCCGAAGATAGCCCTTTTGGATTAGTCTTACATAGTTAGTGAGATAAAGAATGATTTTTAAATAGTAAAGAATTGTGATTTCAATTATGATTTATGTATAATTGATTTTGTTGGAATTACCTTAAATGTTTGGTTGTGATTTGATAAATTGAATTTCGTGGTCAAAGTCATTTCATACAAATGATTTATGTTATTGGCAATGAATAATTTGATTTTTGGAATTTGATGAGCATCCTGATTTCCAATTTATTTTTTGTAATTTTGCTAAGGTATATTATACTATGTTTTAAGTTATAGTTGTGCATCACTGAGTTCACTACTTAGGGATAGCTTTGCATGCTGTCGCAGGTGAAAAGAGTATAGAGTAGTTGAGTAAGCTTCTTTGAAGACACATTCAGATTAGCTCCAGGTATATCATAGGTATACCCATGTACATAGGTTTTGATGGATGCATGTAATAATATGTAAGTAAATTATTTGAGCAGTTGTATAAAACTCTTGTAAAATATTTTGGTATGTATTTAAATGCAAATTATTGTAATGTAAATTTGAGATTTTATTTACATGTATAGTTTTGTAATATTAATTTTTTAGTCTTGTAATCAATGAAATGTTTCTTTTATGAAGAGGTTGGTTTGAAAATGAATTGATTTGATTATTGAGATTTGAATTGTGAGATGAAATGAAGTTTATTGAGGTTGTATTGGAGAAATCATATTAGGAGTGTTTTCCTTTTCAGGTTTGAAGAACTGTTTTCTCAAAATACAGCCGACACTCTGCCGAAATTTTGAAAATATTTTATAACACCAGATTTTAATCAATGATTTAAATTTATCGAGAATTGTTTTAAAATCTCTTGTAGCATATTTAATGGGTTACCGGTAGGAGAAGTACGGTAATTTATTAGGTGTACTATGGGATTATGTTACATCTTACGGAGGAGTAGGGTATGACATGTTTAGTGGTATCAGAGCAATGGTATTAAAGTAAATTTTGAACTGTGAATTTGAAATCTTTTTGTCGGTAAATACAGCTGCTCAAATGTTTGATACATATAGTACATTTACATCATAAATATGAACTAATGGAGAGAAATCTCCTTGTGTTGGTTGTACAGGAATAAAAAATCCTGTGAAAAGATATAGAAGAGAAGGATGAGATAATAGAACAGTCTGTGACAGCGGAAGTACAAGGTGAGGCCCCAGCCCCTCAGAGAGTCGGAAGCCCGACTTTACCAGCCCCGCCTGTATAAATTATTACACAAATGGCCACTTTCTTTCAACAAATGGCTGATAATCTGTCAGCCGAAGCCCAACTACAAACCCAACCCCCACAAGGGTAGTGTGAAATAGAGAAGAGGGAGAAACCTATGGGTCAGAGCTCGAGCAGTAATTTGGGAAAGAGAAAAGAATTTAAGGAGCCTCGAGCTTAGGGATATGACAGAGGCGGATCATCGAGGCAGAGACCACCAAGACCTAGTCATCGAACAACCAGAAGTTCCTATCCTCCTCGTATCTGTAACTCTTATGGCAAACTACATGGGGGTATTTATCGTAAAGCCACTGGAGCCTGCTACAATTGTGGTAAACATGGACATTTTGTTAGAGATTATACTATAGCACCTCGATCTACTCTCTGAAGTTCACAGACAGTCAGTAGAGGTCGAGATAGAAATAGAGTTGGTACTCCTCGTAATCATAGCACAGCAAATCAACCCGAACATAGTAGCGCACCAGTCAGAGCATCCACTATGTGCCAAGGAGAAAGAGGGGAAACTTCAGATGTAGCTGCTAGTAGGTTTTTAATTTTTGAAAGAAACAATTAGTTATTATTTGATCCTAGCACTACTTAGTTGTGTGCTAGTGTTAGAACTATATGTTTTATTGCTATTCCTTTACATGGGAACAAATTTTGATGTATTAGTGACTAGTCGTTTAGGATAAAAACTATAATAACAAGTATGATTGACATTAATTTTGGAAGAATTGTTAGCTAAAAGTATTTTCTAACACACCATAAATTATAAAGCTAATTGGCAAGCCTACTTAATGTAAGGCAAGAGGACCCAAAAGTAAGTTATAGTAATAGAATTGCTCTAAATGAGGGCAAAGATGTTACTGTTAATAATTGTTAAGGGATATCGTAATCAGAATAGGTTTAGGATATTAGTGGATTCGAGAAAGATAAGATGTTAGAAACCTAGTCCATGAGATTATAACGTAGTGACTATGTAATGTTCTCGATGTTTGTATTGTAAGCTGCAGATTACAGTACCGACATGGGAATATTGTGCAGAGCTATGTGCTTCCTCGTGGTACGCCAAGATAAGGATGTTTGTAAGTAGTCTTTGATTTGATACAGTTACGCTCGAATAGAGTACTATTATGGAAAATAAATATGTAAATTATAGTCAGAAATTTAAAACTTCAGAATTAGCCTATCGAAAGACTATACTTGTAAGGTAGCTAGAGTCAGTGACTCGGTTACATTAATGTGAACTACCTGTACCACAGTTATTGCTATAAGCTTCGAGATATCAGTACGACTTATCATCCTCAGACGGATGGACAGTCGAAACCGGTAATTCAGGTAAATTTTGAAACTCATTGAGTTCCTGTAAACAATGAAATGAAATGATGATAATGGCCTGTAATATGTGATAAGCCCTCGAGAATATACTGAGAACTTGTGTCATTGAATCTGAGGGGAGATGGGACAGATACCTCCCACTAACAGAATTTGTATACAATAATAAGTGTCAAGTTAGCATACAAACGGTACCCTATGAAACACTGTAAGGGAAAAAGTGCAGAACACCAGTACGTTGAACTGAGTTGGGAAAAGATTTCTAGACATTGATATAGAGTCTTATAATTATTTTGATATTTTTATCAGAAAAAAATGATTTAGGTATTTGAAAATATATTTAGAAGTTGTAGTGCTATTCCCTCTGGAAGCAAGAATAGATACCTTTCATTGATGGAGTTTGTGTATAGTGATATTTATTAAATAAGCATGAAGATACCAAGGTATAAGGTCTTGTATGAGATAAATGCAGAATACCTAGACAAAGGGTAATTTAATAGAGTTGGAATTGGTAAAAGAGACTGAAGGACCAGTAAGGATTCCAGTATGAGAAATCAGAGAACTAATGAATAATAGACTTTCATGAGTAGAAATAATAAAGGCAAAAGAAAACAATGATGGGAGAGTGAATAAAATTATGAGATAATGATATTCTTAGTTCTTTAAATCCGATGAATTTCGAGGACGAAATTCCTTTTTAGAGGGGAAGAGTTGTAACACCCTCATTTCGTATGTCCTACTGTTCCGATGGCTAATGTCTGCCTCGGAAAGTCAGAATGTCTGGAGCTACACTCTAGTGATAGTAAACAAGCATAAAATAATGAAATATGTGATGAGAAAAATTAAGAAATAATAAAAGAGATAAAATGTGACTAAGTTAAATGAGCCAAACCCGTAGCGATGTGTGACCGCACCGGGAAGTTATGGCAAGGACCGTTTACTAGCCTTGGACAGCAGGAAACTCGGAGAAATATTTTCGAGACCTAATTAAAGGACTACTGAGGTGTAATTGACATTGGAAATGTCAAAGAAAAATTAATAAGTTAGTATAAACGAAAAACAAAAATTAAAGAAATCAGCGGTACAAGGAGTAAATCAGTGTTACCGAAAAAGTCCAAATTTGACCCGAAGAGGGGCATTTTGATCAATTGACACTTAAAGTTGACTTTTGACCTCAATATCCATTAAAAATAAGTAGTATTATACTTTGAAAATGTCATGAAAAATAAGAAATGAGTACATAATATAAATAGTGGAAGAATTATGGCATAAGTGCAAATTAGGAACTTTAATTAATTAATTCATTAAACTATCTTAGTGCTCCACTAACTAAGTATTAAGGGACCTATATAAAGCCATTAGGACAGAAAATAAACTCATCTTCAACCTCCTCTCAAACTAGTCGAACCACTCCACCATTGAAACTTTATAGCCAAAGCTTGAACAAACCTCCATGCACCTTAATTCAAGCTGTGTTTCTTCAAACTCTCTTCACCAAAGTTGGTCTACACACCATGGGCAACATATAGACAACAAAAAAGAGAGGAAATTCCATGGATTTGTTATAACACCCCTAAGTTCGGTAGTGCGTTCTACTGTTCCGGTGACCAGTGTTGTCCGGACAGCTAGGATGCTTAGAACTACACTTAGATATGAGTGAGGAGATATAAAATAATGAAATACAAGAAAAACAAGGAAAAAATAATAACAATAAAATGTAACCAAGTTAAACGAGCCAAGAACCCTAGCGATGGGTGACCGTACTGGGAAGTCTCGGCGTGGACCGTTGGCTAGCCCTGGACTGCGGGGAACCCTGAAAAATATTTTTAAGACATAATTAAAGACCTATTGAAGTATAAATACCATTAGAAATATCAAAGAAAAATTAATTAATTAGTACAAAGAAAAGTGAGAAATCTAGAAAACGACAAAACCCGGTGTTACCGAAAAATTGGGAATGCAACCCGAACAGGGGCATTGTGGTCATTTGACACCCGAGTTGTCTTTTGACCCAAATGTCCATTAAAAATAAATGATATTACACTTGGGAAATGTCTAAGAAAAAAATTAGTAAGTCAGTATAAACAGGAAACAAAAATTAAAGAAATCGGCGGTACAAGGAGTAAATCGGTAGCACCGAAAAAAGTCCGAATTTGATCCGAAGAGGGGCATTTTAGTCATTTGACATCTAGAGTTGGCTTTTGACCTAAATGTCCATTAAAAATAAGTGGTATTAAATTTTAAAATTTCATGAAAATAAGAAATTAAATATGAAGTGTAAATAAAGGAAATATGGGGGATGTAATTAAAAATAATAAAGTTTAAATATTATATTGAATATTAAAATGATAGTGGGGGTATAAATACCCATAAGAGGACAGCAATCACCACTTCAACATTTCATTTCTTCATTCACTCATCCATGGCCGATTCAAGGTTCTTCAAATCCTCCATGGCCGGCCATGATACATGCTCCCATTTCATCACTTTCAAGCCATAATTTCTTGTAAGTCCCTTCATTAAAATTGTTCTACACCACTTGGGCAGTAGATAGGCAGCAAGAAGATCAAGTTTTGGTGAGGTTTTGAAGAGTTTCCAAAGTGGTAAGTATCTATTTTTGATGCTTGCTTTATTAAAGTTTGTGTGGATGTTATGGGTACTTGAATTGTGGAAAGAATTTTTGTTTTGATGTTTAAAGGGAGATGTATATTTTTGGCAGCCATGGAAACTCCTTAAGGACAGTTTATCCTTGCTTGTAAATGGTAGATTAAAGGGTTGATTAAGTGTTTATGTGTGTAGGAATAAATTGCATGATGTATATTAGATGTATATGTGAATGTACACTTAACTTTGGAAGCTTGGAAAGCTAATTGATGAAGATTTCAATTCGGCAATCTGAAGTGTGGACCAAAAATATGTTGTTTCATGGTTTGGTTTATGAAATTACATGGTTGAATTATGGTGCTTGTTATGGCAGATTGTATATGTGTACAAGGGTTTGAGTTTGGATATGTAAATGAGCCATATTATGTAGTTAAATTGTGTGTAAATTGGACTTGGTAAATTTTGTACTATAAAGTGCATATTGAGTGTGGTTATAAGCTGCCAAAGTGACCAAAAATGTGTTGTGAAATGTGTTTATGTTATGGTACAAAACAGAAATGGCATGAATGTGTAAATTGGTAAGTGTTAAATGTATCTTTTGATGAGTGATGGACAATGTGCAATAGGGCAGTGTATATTTTGGCTTAGAACCTTAAGTGTGTGGCTCCAATTGGTATGAGACCAATTAGAGGTGAAACTAGGCAAAAAATGTGCCAACTTTCATGAAGGAAGCTTACCAAAATTCTGCTTGGAAGGTAACTTGAGAAATGACCAAATCCGGATTAGTGTATTTAAGGCCTGAAAATTGACCATTTGGGCAGCAGTTAGTGTTTTGGCCATAACTCACTCAAAACAGGTCCAATTGATCTGAAATTTTTACCATGAATAGCTGAGACATATATCTACAGGTCTTATGAAGACACCAAAGCCCAGAAATGACCATAAGCAAGTCAAATAGCTTGCACAAGTTCGGGTCCAAAAATTGGCCGAACCTAAAATGACCTAAAGTGACCAATTTTGATGCATTTTGACCAGCAATAGTAAAATGACCATAACTTGGTCTAGTAAACTCAGAATGACCTGAAATTTTGCCCCGCGTGCAATAAGACATAGATCTACAAGTTTGTAGTTTTGACTGAAACCCGAGAACTGAGGAAACTAGGTCATCTGGTTAGATCAAATTAGTATACCGGAATACGATAAATTGCAATAAAATGCAATATACATGGAAATGAATTTGGTAACATGTACCAATACTAAAAGGCTACAAATGTGACATATTGGTAATATTAAAACCTAATTCGCCTAGAATGCATCGAGAGTCAGCATCTTAGGTTGACTAAGGAAATAATAGAATTCAACAATTTAATTATTAAGCATTATCGTTAGAGACAGTTTAAATGAGTTCTGAAACACTTCAAATTGTGTTTCTCAGTTAGCAAAGACTCAGGGAAAGGGAAGGAAACACTGAGTTAGAGCCAAGAGACAGTTATCAGAGGTTTGTGTACAACTAGTTTTTAACTGATTTTGTTTTGAATATTTCATATGATTAAATGACATATTTTTCTTATGTATTATGTTTAACAAGCATTGGATTTAATTCAATGATTATTGAAATTGTTATGGTTTGTATTAATTTGGCTTTGTGAAATGATATTTCCACAAGTATTAAGCATTGTTGTGGACTGAATGAATTATGTTTTTGGAAAATTGTGATAGAACATGTTTTGAATTGTGATGAACAATTTGCACAAAAAAATGCAAATTTATGATTTGGATTGTGATGAGCATAAAAATTATTGGATATTGAAATTGACTTTGAATCAAATTGTATTGTGATTTATGCTCACTAAATGGATTGTGATATTGTTTTATATCTCACTATAGATGCTTGACTAGGTTATTACCCGTCTCTCTCATTTGTTGAGAAGATAATGGAGTGAGTTGTGTTTTGATTACCATGGTACGTGCACAGGCTTAGATTCTCCTCTTATCAGAGGTTAGATCTAAGTTCTTATTTGTTATAGCCCTTACGGAAGATTCATTATTGTGATGTGTACTGTGTACGATGATTCGACCTCCTCGACCATAGGGAGTTAGAATCCGATTCGATCTCCCGGACCATAACCCCGAAGATGGCCCTTTCGGATTAGTCTTGCATAGTTAGTGAGATACATAATAGTTTTTGAGATACAGAATGGTTTTTGAGATACAGAATGATTTTTGAGATACAAAACGGTTTTTGAGATACAGAATGGTTTTTGAGATACAGAATGTTTTTGAGTAGTAAAGAATTGTGATTTCAATAATGATTTATGTATAATTGATTTTGTTGGAATTACCTTAAATGGTTAGTTATGATTTGATAAATTGAATTTCGTGATCAAAGTCATTTTATACAAATGATTTACATTATTGGCAATGAATATTTTGAGTTTTAGAATTTGATGAGTATTCAGATTTCCAAATTATTTACTGTAAATTTTGTCAATATATATTATACTATGTTTTAAATTATAGTTGTCTACCACTGAGTTCACCACTCAGCGATAGCTTTGTATGCTGTCGCAGGTAAAAAGAGCATAGAGCAATTGAGTAAGCCTCTTTGAAGAGACATTCAGATCAGCTCCAGGTATGCCCATGTACACGGGTTTTGATGTATGTATGTAATAATATGTATGTAAATTATTTGAGCAGTTGTATAAAAACTCTTGTAAAATATTTTGGTATGTAATTAAATGTAAATTATTGTAAAAGTAAATTTGAGATTTCATTTACTTGAATAGTTTTGTAATATAAATTTTGAGTCTTGTAATCAATGAAATGTTTCTTTATGATGGGATTAGTTTGAAAATGAATTGATTGTTATTGAGATTTGAATTGTGAATTGAAATGAAGTTATTGGAGTTGTATTTGAGAAAACATATTGAGAGCAATTTCTTTTGCAGGATTGAAGAATTGTTTTCTCAAAATACAGCCGGCACCTTGTTGAAATTTTGAAAAAAATTTTATAACACCAGATTTTAATCGATGATTTAAATTGCACGAAAATTATTTTAAAATCCCTTGTAGTATATTTAATGGGTTATCAGTTGGCGAAGTATGGTAATTCATTAGGTGTACTACGGGATCATGTTACATCTTACAGGGAAGTAGGGTGTGACATTTGTGAAGCTCAAGTTGAGGTTAGTGCTTAATCTTCCCATTTTCCTTCACTAATCCATGTGTTAAGCTTTGGGTAAGTTGAATTGCTAAGAAAAATTGAGGAAAGGATTGAGTATTGGTGAACCTTAGTTTTGGCAGCCATGAAAATGCATGGTTAGTAACTAATTCTTATATGTAATGGATGGGAATTAAGGTTGATTAACTCAAATGGAAGTTGTTGTAAGTTAATATCCAAGTATGTGCATGTTAGTACTTGAATTAAGGGTTTGAAATGAGACCTTGATGCTTTGGCAAACTGCCATGTTTGATAGCCTATAATATCATGAATTTGTGTGTGTGAATATGAAGTTTATTAATGAAATATGATGGTGTTGAATTGTGGGCAGTTTGTATAATTGCCATGGAAGTGTATGTGTAAAATAAGTGTTGATGTACATTGAATTTGGGTGGATGTAAATGTTGAATTTTAATGGTGTATTGTGCGCATTGAGCACTTGAGTGTTCTGCCCAAAATGTTTGCTGGAATTGTGTACAATATATATAGAAGTGCCATAATTAAATGTTGAAGTATTGGGAGGAGGAGTATTGTCAAAATTGAAAGTGTGATGTTTAAACGCAGGTTGTGTATGTTGGCAGCACCTAAATTAGGTCATAAGTGCAAAACTGTGAACCCAATTGGTATGAGACCAATGGGGGGTGAAACTAGACACCAAATAGGCCAACTTTCTTATAGAAATGTTGCCAAAATTCTGCCTAGAAACTGACCTTAAAAATGACCAAATCTGGAATGGCAACTTTGCAAACCCAGATTTTTGACCATATGAACAGTAGTCATTAGGATGACCATAACTCACTCAAAACAGGTCCAAATGACCTAAAATATTTACCATGGATAGCTTAGACATAGAGCTACAATTCTTATGAAGACACCAAAGCCCAAAAATGGCCAAAACCAAGTCAAATAGCTTGTACAAGTTCGAGTACCAAAACTGCCAGAACTAAATGTGACCTAAAATTGACCAAATTTTGCACTAAAGGTGCAATCTGTCCAGCTTTAGTAAATTGACCATATCTTGGTCTATACAACTCAGAATGACCTGAAATTTTGTCCAGAGTGCAATAAGACATAGAGCTACAATTTTGCTTCTTTGACCAGAAGCTAAAAACTAAGAGAAATAGGACTTTAAGCTAGACCAATCTAGCACACAAAAATTGAGAACTTGACATTTACATACAATGATGCTTGAAGTAATTTGGCAATGAATGCCAACTTGTAAAAATGGTAAATTGCACTATATTGGTAGCATATTGAAATGCAAAATGTGACAGATTGGTGACATTAAAATTTATTCCCCTAGAGTGCATTAAGGGTCAACATTATAGGTTGACTAAGGAAAGCAACAGTATTAAATAAATTAATTATTGAACCTTATTGTCAGAGACAGTTTAAACGAGTACTGAAACACTTTAAATTGTGTGTTTCAGTTAGGGAAGGGGAAGGAAACACTGAGTCAGGGCCAAGAGGTTACTCTTCAGAGGTTTGTGCACAACTAGTTTTTAATTGATTTTGTTCTGAATATTTCATATGATTAAATGAAGTTATTTTCCTTCTGTATTATGTTTATCAAGTATTGAATTTAATTTAATGATTATTGAAATTATTATAGTATGTATGAATTTAGCTTTGTGAAATGGTATTTCAACAAGTATTAAGCATTGTTGTAGATTGAATAAATTATATTTTGGAAAATTTTGATAGAATATGTTTTGAATTGTGATGGGCAATTGCATGGAAAAATACAAATTTATGTTTTGAATTGTGATGAGCATAAAAAAAATTATTGGATATTGGAATTGACTTTGAATTGAATTGTGTTGTGAATTATGCTTACAAAAAGGACAAAGAGATTCATGATATTATTTTTTATCTCACTATAGATGCTTGACTAGGTTATTACCCGTCTCTCTCATTTGTTGAGGAGACAATGGAGTTAGCTTTGTTTTGATTACCATGGTACGTGCACAGGCTTAGATTCTCCTCTTATTAGAGGTTAGATTTAAGTTTTTATATGTTATGGCCCTTTCAGAAGTTTCATTATTGTGATGTGTACTGTGCACGATGATTCGACCTCTCCGATCATAAGGAGTTAGAATCCGATTTGACCTCCCCGACCATAGGGAGTTAGATTCACCCTGAAGATAGCCCTTTCGGATTAGTCTTGCATAGTTGGTGAGATAAAGAATGGTTTTCGAATAGTAAAGAATTGTGATTTCAATTATGATTTATGTATAATTGATTTTGTTGGAATTACCTTAAATATTTGGTTGTGATTCGATAAATTGAATTTTGTGATCAAAGTCATTTCATACAAATGATTTATGTTATTGGCAATGAATAATTTGATTTTTGGAATTTGATGAGTATCCTGATTTCCAAATTATTTGCTGTAATTTTGCTAAGGTATATTGTACTATGTTTTAAGTTATAGTTGTGCACCACTGAGTTCACCACTCAGCGATAGCTTTGTATGCTCTCACAGGTGAAAAGAGCACAGAGCAGTTGAGTAAGCTTCTTTGAAGACACATTCAGATCAGCTCCAGGTATATCATAGGTATACCCATGTACATAGGTTTTGATGTATGTATATAATAATATATATGTAAATTATTTGAGCAGTTGTATAAAAACTCTTGTAAAATAGTTTGGTATGTAATTAAATGCAAATTATTGTAATGTAAATTTGAGATTTCATTTACCTGTATAGTTTTGTAATATTAATTTTTGAGTCTTGTAATCAATGAAATGTTTCTTTTATGAACAGGTTGGTTTGAAAATGAATTGATTTGATTATTGAGATTTGAATTGTGAGATGAAATGAAGTTTATTAGGGTTGTATTGGAGAAATCATACTGAGAGTGTTTTCGTTGTCAGGTTTGAAGAACTGTTTTCTCAAAATACAGCTGGCACTCTGCCGAAATTTTGAAAAATTTTTATAATACCAGATTTTAATCGATGATTTAAATTTATCGAGAATTGTTTTAAAATCCCTTGTAGCATATTTAATAGGTTACCGGTAGGAGAAGTACGGTAATTCATTAGGTGTACTACGGGATCATGTTACATCTTACGGAGGAGTTAGGTGTGACAATTGGAATCTTATTCTGATTATAATATCCATTAACAATTACTAACAGTAACATCTTTGCCCTCATCTAGAGCAATTCTATTACTGTAATTTACTTTTAGGTCCTCTTGCCTTATATTAAATAGGCTCACTAATTAGCTTCATAATTTATTGTATGCTAGCAATTATTTTTTGCTGATAAACTCTTCCAAAATTAATTTCAATTATACTTGTTATCATAGTTTCTATTCTAAAGGACTAGTCACTAATGCATCAAAATTCATTCCCCTGTAAAGGAATAGTAACATAACATATAATTTTAACACTAATATACAACTAAGTAGTGTTGGGATCTGTCACACCCTACTCCTCGTAAGACGTAACATGTTCCCATAGTACACCTAATGAATTACTGTACTTCACCTACCGGTAACCCATTAAATATATTACAAGGGATTTTAAAACAATTTTCGTTCATTTTGGAATTGGTGGGTAAATTTTTTTTTTTCAAATTTTAAAAACCTTTATTTAAAGTCTAAACATAAATTAAATTTTTGGATATTTAAAATCTCTGCAATTTTTACAAAAATTTCGGCAGAGTGCCGTCTGTATTTTGAGAAAACAGTTCTTCAAAACCTGAAAATAAAAACACTCCCAATATATTTGTTAATCACAACTCCATTTGCAACCACCAAACTTCAAATCAATAGCAATAACAACACTTCAATTTAAAATCCAAATTTCAAATCAAGAATGAATAATTAAAAACATTTCATAACTTATGCACATTGCATTTTAAATCATTGATTTACAATCATAAGTTAATTTACAGATACAAAATCTCAAAATTATATTATTACAATTTTATCTGTACAACTGCTCAAATTATAGAGATACAAATGCATACTATCATATTTACATCAAACTAAACTACCAGGGTATAGACAAATACCCGTACAAAAATTCTTTAATTTTGCTCCTCTCTAACTGTAGGTGCTCGCTCTACTGCTATGTCCTTTTCTCTATCTGCGACAGCATGTTAAAGCTATCGCTAAGTATATAAATACTCAGTGGTACACAATAAAGCATAAAATGCATCATATAAAACATGTATGAACAAATCATCATTCAAAAATCTCATAATCGCATTTCACAATTTTTTTCTCAAATCACATTTATAACAAATCATAATTTTCAAAGCTTAATATAGCACAACTTGATCAAACAATTTAATAAACATAGTGTTGCCAAACAATAACACAACTTAGGACATGACACAAAATTTTCGAACATGTCGTGTGTACATCACGACAAGGCATACTCACCCCACTAATCGAAATCAATGAGGGAGGTGGCTAGCTAGCTAATGAGTACTCATCCAAACTCGCCCCTTAGACTGGAAAGCCAGAGAGGGAGGAATATAATCAAATATCAAACTCACCCCACAAGTGGAGGAGGAACATATTAATATTGTCATGCCAAGTGTGAATTAAAAATAATTTAAATCAAGTTATTCAAATATTTTATACAATTCACCAATCATATTTCATTCTAAACTTTTCATTTATAAAGTAGGCAACACATTATTTTTCAAATAATATTTTCAAAGTCATAACAATCAAAATTATTCACAACATTTATTTCAAGAATTTTCAAGTAGAAACAAAGAATTTTAAGTTTATTGTGCACAAACCTGACGTGAGTCACTTCTAGGCCTTGACTCAGTCCCTTATACCTTTCAGGTCTTTTTCAGCTGAAACACAAAATTTATAGTGTTTCAGTATCTTATTTCACAATAAATCCAATAATTAATTCGTAAATACTTAATTCTAGCCCAAATATACTTAAACTAATATTCTTGAAAATTTTCATTTTGGAGTTACTATTCATGATACTATTCAAATCAATTTGTTGACTTTCTAAGGCTTAATAGGTATGGGAATTCCAACTTCACCCACATACCACATTTTGGTTACTAAATTTGTTTTATTTTGGTTGTTTACTCAAATTCTAAGTCTTTTAGGCAAATTTGCAAATTTTCAGTTTTGGTGTCTTGAGTTGCACTATTCCATTGGTCATTTTACTGTTAGAATTTGGCAAAACTTTCTGCATAGAAAATGTTCCCTATTGTCTGAAGTTTATTATCCTTTTTGAATCACTCCAATTGAAGTTTTGTAGCTCAAGTTATAGCCATTTGAACTATGGCTGCCGGATTGGACTTAACCCAGATTTTCTGGGCAATTTTGGTTCTGGCAGTTTTAGGTCACCAAATTTGGGTGGCCAAATGACTTGGTTAATGGCATAATTTGGATTTGTGTTCTTCATGAAAGTTTTAGGTCTATATCTCAACTATCCACTGGTAAAATTTCAGATCATTTAGACCTGCCTAGCTCAAGTTATGGCCAAATGAACATATAATGTTCATTTGGTCAGTTTGTACAGGGCAGACTAAGATTTTCCAAGTTTGGTCAATTTGTTCACTAGGTTTTGGTCACTTTTTAGCATGCTTCCTAAATAAAAATTGTGTTATTTAGTGTCTATTTTCATTCCCAATTGGTTTTATATCAATTGGACTTGTAAATTTTCATATTTGGTCCCTCAAAGGGACCTTGGTCATGCTGCCAGCAGCATGGCCACACTCAATCCGAATTTGATCTCAACTCCAACACTTCCAACACACTTCATTTGGTCACCATTGATCATTTCCCACTTCAAACTAGGTCAAATATATCATTTACCAATTTCTCACATTTTTGTCTCTAAACCCTAAGTGTCCAAACCCTAATCACACTAAATTATTGTATTTAACCAAATCTAAGTATCTCAACATCACCCCTACATTCATATAAGCTTGCCTACACTTATAATCCAATCAAATTCATGCACTACCACATCAAACCCTAGCTAATGAAAATCCATGTTTGGTCCTCCAACAATTAATTTCATTTCATTTTAAGTTTATTTCTAAGTTAATTAAGCTATAAACACAACTAATAAACTAATTTTGCAACTTAAATCACTAACCTCAATCTTTGATGTCCAATTCTTCAATTCTCTTCCTTTTTCTTTTTATTTGCTCTTTCAATCACCTCTTCTAGTTGCCAAAACAAGCTTTAACCATGGTAGAATAATTTTCTATGGAGGGATTTTTGGTTTTTCAAGCTCAAAGATGAGCTTTCATGGAGGATGAAGTGAGGGAGTGGGTGACGGAGAGTGAGGCGGCACAATGGGAAGAAGAAGAAGACTTTTGCTATTTTTTTTTCTTTTCTTTTATGAATTTTATCCTTATGAAAGACCCAAAAATCAAATTAATTAAATTTATTAATTCTAATATTTATGGCATCATGCATGATGTCATGCATGATGTCATCTCCCTTCACTTTTTCATTTTCTTTTTTTTTTTCATTTATTTTTCTATTAGTTCTCTAATTTAATTCCCGACTCCAAAATTTTCTTTTCTCCAATTTTATTTGATATTTAGGTCAGGAGTCAGCTCTCGGGGTCAATTGACCAAATTGCCCCTCACCGGTTCAACCCAGTTTGCAAATAATTCAATATTTCTTTCGGCTCCCTGACCTAATTATTTGACTGGCTTAACAATTTTTTTTCGTGATTTTCTCTTTTCCACTGTGTTCGTAATGGTCCTAAGGACCGCGACGTCATATTTTACGGTTCGAAATTTGAGTTTAAAATGACTTCGCAGTCGTTCTCGAGAAGGTCACCCATCGCTGTAACTCTCGGCTCGTTTAACTTTTTCTGTTCTATTTTTCTTATTTACACTTAACTAATTGACAATTTCTAATTATTTGTGTTTATGAATTGTCTAGTTGTCTTAAGTGTGGTTCTAATTCTCTTAATTGTCCGGACCGACTCCGATCATCGAAACAGTGAAATATACTAGGCTATACAAGTAGGGGTGTTACAATTCTTCCCCCCTTAAAATAATTTTGTCCTCGAAATTTTACCTGGTATCAGTCTCTAAATAGTTGTGGGTGCTGTCTCTTCATGTCCTATTTACACTCCTAAGTAGCTTCCTAGCCTGAATGATGGTTCCTTAGCACTTTAACCAATGCTATTTACTCATCGATTGCTTACCTCGTGTGCTAAGTTTCTTATGAACTTCTATCATAAGTTAGATTCAAATTCATTTCAAGTTTAGAGGTAAGCAAATCTGTGTGCTAGTGGATTCGCTTTTCTAGGACCTCGTGTGATCCTATGGGTGAGAACTTAGTTTTACTCTTTTCTTATCAAATCTCTTAATCATTTGATATAACCTTCAGTTTAGTTTAGAATATTTTAGTCTTTTCTTGCTGTTGTTTTAGCAATTATTTTCTTTTGTAGTCTTTTCTTTCTTGGCCATAGGTCTATAACTATTATCTTACCATCTCCATTTATGACCAAGGCCTATGTGCCATTTTGCACTATCTTGTTTGCTTTGGTTTAACTTATTTCTTTCTTGATAAAATAGTTCGGAACATCATTACGCATCTTAAATAAATTGCTTGCCTTGGTGGTAATTCATCATCTAGTATTTTTCTCATTTCTTACTGTTCTATTTATTTTTATCTATCGATATTCTATAGCTTTTTTTGCAATAATGTGTAGTCATTATTTTCTTTTGTTCTAAACTATAACCTTTCAATATTCTAACTTTAGAGTTTTAAATCCCAGGTTAGGATTTTCAAACTCCTTTCCAATAAGAAAACTTTATCTTATCATAATTGTACCAAAACAGATTCCGTTTGCAACTATTCTTATTCTTGTGTACTATTGGGCAGTACGTAGCTCTACACAATAAATCCTAAGTCATTACTATAATCTGCAGCTTACAGCACAAACATCAAGAATATTGCATAGTTACTACGATACATCCCAATAGAACAAACTTCCCTATATCTTATTTCTTTTAAATTCACTAATATCTTAAACTTATTTTGATTATGGTACCCACTGACATCCATCAGCAGTAATACCCTTACCCGCATCTAAGATAACTATATTACTATAACTTACTTTTAGGTTCTCTTTCCTTACATAATTAGGCTTACTAATTAACTTTATAAATTCTTGTGTGTAGCAAATACTTTTCACTGACAAACTCTTCCAAAATTAATTTTAAAAAGACTAGTCACTAACATATCAAATTTAATTTTTTTTTTTATACATATACATATCTCAGTTAAGAATTGAGAAAATACCAGCAACCATACCAGAAGTCTCATCGTCGTCCCTCTGTCGCATAGTGTATACTCTCACTGGAGCATCACCTTGTCCTGGTTGATTCACAGTACTCTGACTTCCAGGTGTACTATCCCTACCTCTACCTCTGCCTCCACTAACTGTTGGTAAACTCTTCGGGGTAGAAACTTGGGCTGATCCTTCTGCCATGGTAAATGATCCATAATGGCGTGGACTTGTGCAATCCTTAGCAAAATGACCAGTCCCTCCACAATTGAAACATGCTCCTATAGCTCTATAACATACTCCACAATGTGGTTTACCACAAGTCTCACAAAGTCGATCCGATAGCGTATTTCTGCGTCTTTATTGAGTTTGCTGATCGGATTGGGATGGTTTCTGTCTAGAAGATATACCTCTACCCGATTCGCGCAAGCTAGATCCTCCAAAATGTTTTCTTTTCCCAGAGCCACTCTCAGTAGCTTGACCAGTAACCTTTTCAGTTTTCTCTATCTCTTGTGTACTCTTTTTCACTGCCCATTCTGATTCTATCCTTTCCGGTTCTAGGGCTTGTGAAATCAATTCAGAAAAATTCTGGTGTCGAAACCCTACCACTTGCATTCTCAAGCTAGGGCTCAACCCAGCCTCAAACCTTTTACATCGATCTCTGGGGGTGGAGACTAAGCTTCCAGCATAATGGCTTAGCCTTGAAAAGTCCCGCTCATACTCTGCTACAGTTCTATCCCCTTGTTTCAAACTTAAAAACTCTTGCAGCTTCATGTCTACATAAGTATCAGGGACCCACTTTTGCTAAAATTCCCTTAAAAAGTCTGCCCATGTGAGGATTGGTGGCTTTACCAGACTGTAGGGGATGGTCTTCCACCACTCATATGCATCCCCTTGCAGAAGTGATACTGAATATTCGAACTTCAACTCTTCAGGACACTGTAGTTTTCTGAAAACCCATTCCATCCTCTCTAACCACTGTTCTGCTTCCAGTGGATCCACTGTTCCTTTGAATTCTGTAGCCTTAAATTTCATTAATTTCTCATATTGCCGAGCTGGAGGCTGTGGTTGTGCTGTAGGTGTTTGTGTCTGTGCTTGAGGTAGTACATTTCCCGCTATTTGTTGAAAGAACGCAGCCATCTACTGTGCAAACTGAGCAGGAAATTGCGGTGCTTGAGGAGGAGCTGGAATGGCTGACCCACTCACATTCTGGAGTGCTGGGGCTTCTCCTCGAGCCCCAGCCTCGACAGATTGCTCTACGGAATGATCTCCCTCTTCCATTCCATTTTCTAGAAATTTTCTACTCTCTGATAACAAACACAAGGAGGTTGACCTCCGTTAGTGCATATTCATGATGTAAATATGTCATATATATCAAACATTTGAGCAGTTGTACTTACCGATAAAATATTTCAAATTCACAGTTCAAAATTTATTTTAAAACCTTTGCTCTAATACCACTAAACATGTCACACCCTACTCCTCGTAAGATGTAACATGTTCCCGTAGTACACCTAATGAATTACCGTACTTCACCTACCGATAACCCATTAAATATACTACAAGGGATTTTAAAACAATTTTCGTTCATTTTGGAATTGGTGGGTAATTTTTTTTTTTCAAATTTTAAAAACCTTTATTTAAAGTCCAAACATAAATTAAATTTTTGGATATTTAAAATCTCTGTAATTTTTACAAAAATTTCGGCAGAGTGCCGTCTGTATTTTAAGAAAACAGTTCTTCAAAACCTAAAAAATAGAAACACTCCCAATATATTTCTTAATCACAACTCCATTTGCAACCACCAAACTTCAAATCAACAGTAATAGCAACACTTCAATTTAAAATCCAAAATTCAAATCAAGAATGAATATCTCAAAACATTTCATAACTCACGCACATTGCATTTTAAATCATTGATTTACAATCATAAGTTAATTTACAGATGCAAAATCTCAAAATAATATTATTATAATTTTATCTGTACAACTGCTCAAATTATAGAGATATATATGGATACTATCATATTTACATCAAACTAAACTACCAGGGTATAGACAAATACCCGTACTAAAATTCTTCAATTTTGCTCCTTTCTAACTGTAGCAGCTCGTGTAACACCCTCACTGTAGCAATTCCATGCATTCTACTGTTCCGGTGACTGGTGTCGGTCCGGACAGCTAGAACGTCTGGAAAAATAATTAGACTAGAGTGAGGAGTCATAAATAACTCAAATAAGTATAAGAAAAATTAAGGAAAAATTTTAGAAATAAAATACAATCAAGTTAAATAAGCCGGTGCCCTAGCGATGGGTAACCCAGTGGGAAGTTGCGGTTCTCGCAACTAGGAGCCCTAGACCCGGGAGAAAATTCATAAAATAATTTTTGAGGCTCCAGAGAAGAGTCATTGAGGTTTCTATGACATTAGAATGCAAAAAAAAGGTTTAGAAAATTTTTTCGATCGGTACAGACAATTTTGGTCTGTTAAGCCAAACGGAGGGCATTTTGGTCATTTCGCCTTCAGAGGTGATTTTTGGCCGACTTGTATAGTTAAGTAAATAATTATTATGATCTAAAATATAAATAAATATTGCTAAAAATTAAATTTAAAATGAGTAGAGAAGAAAAGAAAAAGAAAATGAAAGAAAGTGGGAATTATGACATCACATGATGTCATTAACAATGCCTCCACCCAATCACCATTTGACAAACTAATAAAAATGGATAAAATATGAATAAATATTGATAAAAGATTAATTAAAAATAAATAAAAAGAAAGTGGATGGAAAATGGAAAAATTAGTTATATATTTTAAATAAAAATTAATTAGCAAATTTGCCTAATAAGACAAATACATTATTTAATATTTAAATTTATATAAATATCTTATAATAATGAAAGAAAGCAGATTTTTCTCTTCTTCTCTACTACTTTGCCATCCCATATTCCCATTTCTCTCTCAAAAAAAATTTTCCTCCATTGAAGCTTGCTTAAGCTTCCAAACCATGCAAATTTCTTGACCAAAATTTTTAGAAATTTAAAGAAAAACCTTCATCAAGGCATGAACTCCAAGAATAAGCAAGAAAAACCAAGAAAAAGAAGGAAGAAAAAGAAGAAAGAAATTCAGTGGGCAGCCCAAGGAAGAAGATCAAAGTGTTTTGAATGAATTGAAGATTAATTGGAGTAGCTTGGAGTTGATTGAAGCTAGCACACAAAGGTTAGTGCTAGAAATTATCTTGGAATTTAAAATTATTGCAAGTTGATTTAGGGTTTGCTCAAATATGGAATTTTGTGTTGTGAGTTGAATTTGATGATGTTGAGATTGATTATTGTTAGAAGTGTTATAAATGTGAATTGAAGTTTGGAAGTTGGGTGAAATTGAAAATTGGGAGTGCTTCTCTTATGCAGGAAATTTGGACCTATGAGTCCAGGGTATTGTTTGACCTATAACTGAAGTTGTGTGACTCCAATTGGTATGAAGCCAATTGGAGGTGAAACTAGACACGTAATGGCACAACTTTTATGAAGAAACCATGCCCAGAAAACCAAACCAAGTGGACCAAAAGTTTGCCCTAATCCGGGTGACCTGCAATCTGCCTGGGCAAAATGACCAAATGAACAGTATTTGGTCATTTGGCCATAACTCAATGTAGCAAGGTCCAATTGACCTGAACTTTTACCAGCAACAAGTTGAGATATAGACCAACAACTTTCATGAAGAAACCTGACCCAAATTATGACCATAACCTAGTCAAATTTCCAACCAAACTCGAGTTACCAAATCTGCCAGAAACAATTTTACCCAGAATTTTGGGTTTTGCCCAATCCGGCCAGTCATGGTTTTTAGGCCATAACTTGAGCTACAAAACTCTAAATGGAGTGATTCAAAAAAATAAATTCAACTAGACAAAATAAGAAACAACTTTCATGTTGAACATTTTTCCAAATTCCCACAGAAAAAATGACTAATGGAATAGTAAAGATAAGGCATGAAAACTGAAAATTCTGCCCAATTAATATTAAGCTTGGAAATGGTATTGGCAACCAATACCAACAAATTTTAAATGCAAAATGTGGTATCTTGGAGAACTTAGGTTCAATAAAATTATTATGTATTAAAAAGTCAACATTTTGATTGACTAGTAAGGTGAATAGTAATCAAAATGATTAGCAAACTAAGATAAAGACTTAGAACCAATTCTAAGCTTAAATGCTTAGAATTGTATGACAAATGTGGACTATGCATCTTAGTCAAAATTGTAAAAAGGAAATTAAGACCATAAATTTGAAATCCATGAAATGTTCATTGATTCCTTGAAACATGAAAAATAAGTCAGCTAATTGATGTGAATACATAGTTAGGGCTTATATACCCATCACAAATGGAATTCATAAAATATTAGTAACTCAACTTGAAATATAAAATTTGTAATTACATAAGTAGATTCTTGAATGTATAAATGAGAAAGGAAAAATGTTTTGAATACAATGGAACATGTGAACCATTGTTTAGAATTGTGATCAATATGAATAACATAATGAATGAATAAATGAACCATATTAATGTATGAATGAGACATTAGTTCTCATTATTGTAGAGAGGAGAAGTATTTTGAGCACAATGATATAAAAGGATAATTGATGTGAATTGTGATCATATAAATGATCAAATGAATGTATGAATTATAATTGAAATTTATCATGAAATAATAAACTCATAAAACACAATATATTAATATTTAATGATATTATGTGCCCTTATATTGCCTAGACATGTGTGTCAGATTGGATAGTTTGGCATGCCAATAGGGTATTGTTTTAGCAGTACTGCAAAAGGCTTTATGCCTATATTCATGGCTTTATACCCGTATTCATGGCTTTATGCCAACATTTATGGCTTTTATGCCCGATTGTGTTATCATGGCCCTTTTAGCCGTACTGACTGCATACGTGGTTGACGTTCTGCGTCCCATGGTATGACGGCCCGAGGCACCGCGGTGTCCAGTGCCAACGACCCGTTATCCAGTTTAGTCAGCCTGTAATAGGTTACTTGGGCAGTGAAATTTATTGAAATAAGTTAAGAATATTAGCAATTAAAAATATTAGATATGAAATAAAAGAAATGAGTAAGATGACTTAAAATAAATTAGAATAGTTATTTATTAAAAAGAATCGAAATGAACTGGACCGATATCAAAATTTACTTATTATGAAATAATCTGAGACAACCTAGGAAGTATTGAGAAAAAGCTAAAAGATTAGCAAGAAAATTATAACACACATAAATATTGCAAATGTGACTTACATGATAATATAAGCATATATTTATTATTTTTAAATCATTTTTCTTTGTACATTATTTATGTACATTGGCGAAATAAACACTTTCAAAGAAGACTAAATTAGGATAAAACATATCAAATTTTAGAAACTGCATGTGAAGTATAAATAAATCTTAATTATTTAAATTATGTTTTATTTCTATCTTTATTTGTATATTATTTCCTTGTTATATTATTGCACCACTAAGCAGCAATGCTTAGCGCGATGGAATTGTTTCCTCGCGCAGGTACTGAAGTTAAAGCCCAGCAAATACTAAACAGAGATTTTGGAGATTCGATCTGCAGAGCGTTCAAGGTTGTCACCTCCTCAGCAATGCATGTAGATAGGGCTCACATTAAGCATATCATGTATTTTGTGTATGTTATTTATTTCTTATATTGTAATGTAAATTAGCAAATTGTAATTAATTTGTATATCATATAAATTAATGATCTATTTAATTATTGCATATGATGTAAATTAATGCAAATTTGAGAATTTTGCTATAAGAATGGAGCATGAATGAATTTGTACAAATGAGTATAGATTTGAATTACATAATGATTTTTCAAATGATTGATGAGATAATTATGATTAGCATGGATAAGATTTTATTTTGGAAATATTATTGAAATTTTCAAACAGGTAAATAGTAAAATACGTCAACTGGTAATAAAATAGGGGAAACTCCGCTGGTTTCTCGGACGAAAAATAATTAATATTAAAATATAATGAGATCAAATTATGAAAGGAATAAAGTAAGATAAGATAGGGTGCTCCGGCACCGAATGTAGCACACTTTGCTCGGCTACACTGTAGTCGGGTGAGGGGTGTTACATTTATTGGTATCAGAGCGCGGTTTAGGCGTTCCTAGGCATAGACAGATAGAATAAGATTGTGTGCATGACATGCATTGCATTCATATGAGTCGAGGTGACACTAATGCAGATCTATTTTCTTGGTTATTTTAGGTTAAGGTATGGACTCAGAATCGCAGAGGGCAGTAGAAGAAGAAGTAGTAAGTCGTATCCCGACTGGGAGTGATATTGGAAATCAGGGAGATCCTGCTCCACCAGTGCAAGAGGTGCCTGTACAACCCCAACAGGCCTTGTTTGAGCAGATGATTGAATTCTTTCGACAGATGACTGGGGTTATTCCACCACTGTCTCAGTAGAAATCACCTCTAGGAAAAATTAGGAAGTATGGAGCTGTAGATTTCAATGGTAGAAAGGAAGACGATTTTGCAGCGGCTGAGTATTGGTTAGAAAGGACTAAAAGAGTCTTGCAGCAGCTCCATTGCACACCAGAATAGAGTTTGGAGTGTGCAGTTTCATTGTTATAAGAAGCTGCATATCGATGGTGGGATGTCGTAACCAAGGTAGTGCCACCGGCTGACGTAACTTGGGAATTCTTTCTGATAGAGTTCAGAAAGAAATATATTAGCTGTGTTCATAAAGAGGAACAAAAGAGGAGTGGTGATCAGCAAAAGAGGAAATTTGGACAATCTAGTAATAAGAGGCCGAGAGAACAGTTAAGTCAGACATCTGATTAAAGTAGGAGATCTAGACCCAGAAGAGATCAACCAGAAACACAAGTAGTGAGTGCATCAGGACTAGCAAGAAAATGTGGCCATTGTAATAAGTGGCATAAAGGTGAAAGTAGGGGATTGACTGGAGCCTGTTATAGATGTGGGGCCATAGACCATCGTCTGAAAGATTGTCCTAAGAGGAATTTACCACAGACCCAGACAGAGGTCGTGGAAGGATCAAGTACAAGAGTAATGTCACCCAAGCCGGAGAGGAGCAAGAAGCCCCAAATGTGAATTTGAGGTAAAGTACTTCCTTTATGATATGCCTAAGTGTATAATGATAGATTCGAAAAGACTAAATAGTACAATATATACAAAAGAAGTAGACAGATGGAGCAATAGAAAGGTAAAAGAATTATCTTAGAATCCAAAACACCCAGAAAATTTCGAGGACGAAATTTAAATTAGAGGGGAAGAGTTGTAACACCCTCACCGTAGCAATTCCATGCATTCTACTGTTCCGGTGACTAGTGTCGGTCCGGACAGCTAGAACGTCTGGAAAAATAATTAGACTAGAGTGAGGAGTCATAAATAACTCAAATAAGTATAATAAAAATTAAGGAAAAATTTTAGAAATAAAATACAATCAAGTTAAATAAGTCGGTGCCCTAGCGATGGGTAACCCAGTGGGAAGTTGCGGTTCTCGCAACTAGGAGCCCTAGACCCGGGAGAAAATTCATAAAATAATTTTTGAGGCTCCAGAGAAGAGTCATTGAGATTTCTATGACATTAGAATGCAAAAAAAGGTTTAGAAAATTTTTTCGATCGGTACAGACAATTTTGGTCTGTTAAGCCAAACGGAGGGCATTTTGGTCATTTCGCCTTCAGAGGTGATTTTTGGCCGACTTGTCTAGTTAAGTAAATAATTATTATGATCTAAAATATAAATAAATATTGCTAAAAATTAAATTTAAAATGAGTAGAGAAGAAAAGAAAAAGAAAATGAAAGAAATTGGGAATTATGACATCACATGATGTCATTAACAATGCCTCCACCCAATCACCATTTGACAAACTAATAAAAATGGATAAAATATAAATAAATATTGATAAAAGATTAATTAAAAATAAATAAAAAGAAAGTGGATGGAAAATGGAAAAATTAGTTACATATTTTAAATAAAAATTAATTAGCAAATTTGCCTAATAAGACAAATACATTATTTAATATTTAAATTTATATAAATATCTTATAATAATGAAAGAAAACAGATTTTTCTCTTCTTCTCTACTACTTTGCCGTCCCACATTTCCATTTCTCTCTCAAAAAAAAATTTCCTCCATTGAAGCTTGCTTAAGCTTCCAAACCATGCAAATTTCTTGACCAAAATTCTTAGAAATTTAAAGAAAAACCTTCATCAAGGCATGAACTCCAAGAATAAGCAAGAAAAACCAAGAAAAAGAAGGAAGAAAAAGAAGAAAGAAATTCAGTGGGCAGCCCAAGGAAGAAGATCAAAGTGTTTTGAATGAATTGAAGATTAATTGGAGTAGCTTGGAGTTGATTGAAGCTAGCACACAAAGGTTAGTGCTAGAAATTATCTTGGAATTTAAAATTATTGCAAGTTGATTTAGGGTTTGCTCAAATATGGAATTTTGTGTTGTGAGTTGAATTTGATGATGTTGAGATTGATTATTGTTAGAAGTGTTATAAATGTGAATTGAAGTTTGGAAGTTAGGTGAAATTGAAAATTAGGAGTGCTTCTCTTATGCAGGAAATTTGGACCTATGAGTCCAGGGTATTGTTTGACCTATAACTGAAGTTGTGTAACTCCAATTGGTATGAGGCCAATTGGAGGTGAAACTAGACACGTAATGGCACAACTTTTATGAAGAAACCATGCCCAGAAAACCAAACCAAGTGGACCAAAAGTTTGCCCTAATCCGGGTGACCTGCAATCTGCCTGGGCAAAATGACCAAATGAACAGTATTTGGTCATTTGGCCATAACTCAATGTAGCAAGGTCCAATTGACCTGAAATTTTACCAGCAACAAGTTGAGATATAGACCAACAACTGTTATGAAGAAACCTGACCCAAATTATGACCATAACCTAGTCAAATTGCCAACCAAACTCGAGTTACCAAATCTGCCAGAAACAATTTTACCCAGAATTTTGGGTTTTGCCCAATCCGGCCAGTCAAGGTTTTTAGGCCATAACTTGAGCTACAAAACTCCAAATGGAGTGATTCAAAAAAAGAAATTCAACTACACAAAATAAGGAACAACTTTTATGTTGAACATTTTTCCAAATTCTCACTGAAAAAATGACTAATGGAACAGTAAAGATAAGGCATGAAAACTGAAAATTCTGCCCAATTAATATTAAGCTTGGAAATGGTATTGGCAACCAATACCAACAAATTTTAAATGCAAAATGTGGTATCTTGGAGAACTTAGGTTCAATAAAATTATTATGTATTAAAAAGTCAATATTTTGGTTGACTAGTAAGGTGAATAGTAATCAAAATGATTAGCAAACTAAGATAAAGACTTAGAACCAATTCTAAGCTTAAATGCTTAGAATTGTACGACAAATGTGGACTATGCATCTTAGTCAAAATTGTAAAAAGGAAATTAAGACCATAAATTTGAAATCCATGAAATGTTCATTGATTACTTGAAACATGAAAAATAAGTCACCTAATTGATGTGAATAGATAGTTAGGGCTTATATACCCATCACAAATGGAATTCATAAAATATTAGTAACTCAACTTGAAATATAAAATTTGTAATTACATAAGTAGATTCTTGAATGTATAAATGAGAAAGGAAAAATGTTTTGAATACAATGGAACATGTGAACCATTGTTTAGAATTGTGATCAATATGAATAACATAATGAATGAATAAATGAACCATATTAATGTATGAATGAGACATTAGTTCTCATTATTGTAGAGAGGAGAAGTATTTTGAGCACAATGATATAAAAGGATAATTGATGTGAATTGTGATCATATAAATGATCAAATGAATGTATGAATTATAATTGAAATTTATCATGAAATAATAAACTCATAAAACACAATATATTAATATTTAATGATATTATGTGCCCTTGTATTGCCTAGACATGTGTGTCAGATTGGATAGTTTGGCATGCCAATAGGGTATTGTTTTAGCAGTACTGCAAAAGGCTTTATGCCTATATTCATGGCTTTATACCCGTATTCATGGCTTTATGCCAACATTTATGGCTTTTATGCCCGATTGTGTTATCATGGCCCTTTTAGCCATACTGACTGCATACGTGGTTGACGTTCTGCGTCCCATGGTATGACGGCCCGAGGCACCGCGGTGTCCAGTGCCAACGACCCGTTATCCAGTTTAGTCAGCCTGTCATAGGTTATTTGGGCAGTGAAATTTATTGAAATAAGTTAAGAATATTAGCAATTAAAAATATTAGATATGAAATAAAAGAAATGAGTAAGATGACTTAAAATAAATTAGAATAGTTATTTATTAAAAAGAATCGAAATGAACTGGACCGATATCAAAATTTACTTATTATGAAATAATCTGAGACAACCTAGGAAGTATTGAGAAAAAGCTAAAAGATTAGCAAGAAAATTATAACACACATAAATATTGCAAATGTGACTTACATGATAATATAAGCATATATTTATTATTTTTAAATCATTTTTCTTTGTACATTATTTCTGTACATTGGCGAAATAAACACTTTCAAAGAAGACTAAATTAGGATAAAACATATCAAATTTTAGAAACCGCATGTGAAGTATAAATAAATCTTAATTATTTAAATTATGTTTTATTTCTATCTTTATTTGTATATTATTTCCTTGTTATATTATTGCACCACTAAGCAGCAATGCTTAGCGCGATGGAATTGTTTCCTCGCGCAGGTACTGAAGTTAAAGCCCAGCAAATACTAAACAGAGATTTTGGAGATTCGATCTGCAGAGCGTTCAAGGTTGTCACCTCCTCAGCAATGCATGTAGATAGGGCTCACATTAAGCATATCATGTATTTTGTGTATGTTATTTATTTCTTATATTGTAATGTAAATTAGCAAATTGTAATTAATTTGTATATCATGTAAATTAATGATCTATTTAATTATTGCATATGATGTAAATTAATGCAAATTTGAGAATTTTGCTATAAGAATGGAGCATGAATGAATTTGTACAAATGAGTATAGATTTGAATTACATAATGATTTTTCAAATGATTGATGAGATAATTATGATTAGCATGGATAAGATTTTATTTTGGAAATATTATTGAAATTTTCAAATAGTTAAATAGTAAAATACGTCAACTGGTAATAAAATAGGGGAAACTCCGCTGGTTTCTCGGACGAAAAATAATTAATATTAAAATATAATGAGATCAAATTATGAAAGGAATAAAGTAAGATAAGATAGGGTGCTCCGGCACCGAATGTAGCACACTTTGTTCGGCTACACTGTAGTCGGGTGAGGGGTGTTACAGCTTGCTCTGCTGCTATGTCCTTTTCTCTATTTGCGACAGCAAGTTACAGCTATCGCTGGGTATATAAATACTCAGTGGTGCACAATAAAGCATAAAATGCATAATATAAAACATTTATGAACAAATCATCATTCAAAAATCTCATAATCGCATTTCATAATTTTTTTTCTCAAATCACATTTATAACAAATCATAATTTTCAAAGCTTAATATAGCACAACTTGATCAAACAATTTAATAAACATAGTGTTGCCAAAAAATAACACAACTTAGGACATGACACAAAATTTCCGAATATGTCGTGTGTACATCACGACAAGGCATACTCACTCCACTTGTGGAACCCCTTACCCGTCTACAGTGTAGCCGAGTAAGATATGCCACGCAGTGTATCGGAACACCCTATTTTAATTCAATCATTTTTTTTCCTAATTTATTATTATTTTTTTTGTTTTTTCATAGTTATGAAGTAAAATTTATGAAATATAATTCATTTAAGTCATTTATTGAAATTATAATTTATTTGAGGTTCTAAAAATTTTATAGAAAATTTGGCAGAGTACCGGCTAAAAATGGAGAAAACAGTTCTTCGGAACCTAAAAAAAACACTTCCAAAATTTTCAACCAATCCCAAACTCCATTTCATCATCAAAATCTCAATATTTTTCAACAACATTTCCATTTCTCAATCATTCATTTCTCATGGTATTCATATACAAGCAATAAATAAATACTCAATTTTCCATTCATAAACACAATTTCCACTATTTACATTAACATCAAAATACATTACATAAATCTCAATTACACATGAGAAAATAAAAGTTAGTTACAAAATACCAAAATGAAACCAAGTGTCCTACCAATGCACTGAAGATGGTGAGATGACATGGATATTATGCAGAGCTGCAGGAGGTTTCACCCAGTCTGTGGTCTACTGGGCTCTCGGTCAGTATCTCCAGAACCTACGCATGGCAAAAGCAACGCGCTAAGCAATAATGCTTAGTGGTGCCAATAATAAAATAAAAAGAAATAACAGGAAGTAAATATGCAGTGCATGTTTTGATGTCTCATGTAGACAATTTTTTTTTCCGATAATTATTGGTAATCTTATTTATTATGTACTTCTTCTATTCATTATTTCATTAAATTTATTCACTTTCATTTTTGGGTGCCCAAGTAACCTATACTGGATGACTGGACTGGATAAATGGGTAAACTGGCACTGGGTATCAAGTACCTCAGGCCGTCACACCATTGGTCACATATGTATCTCCCGGTGTGCAACAAAACAGCTAATAAGCTGTAATAACATTAAGCACAAGGCCAAGTATCAACATAATGTTAGAATGGCTAAAAGCCATGAAATCACAGAATGACATAATGCCATGTGCAGTACTGCTAACTGAACCTTATTGGCATGCCAACCTATCCAAACCAATCTTGCTAGGTGTATTAGGGCATGTTACACTTTTAAATTTTACAAATCGTGAAATTTAAGTTTAGGTGTTACTATTCATTTCATTAGTCAACTAAAATGTTGATTTTTACATTGAAAATAGGTATATTGGTTTAAATATCATCAACATACCACATTTTACATTTTAAATTTGTTGGTATTAGTTACCAATACCAATTCTAAGCTTAAAGTTAATTGCACAGAATTTTCAGTTTTCAAGCTTTGGGTTTATTGTTCCATTAGTCATTTTTGCAGTGGGAATTTAGCAAAATGATCAACATGAAAGTTGTTCCTTATTTTGTCTAGTTGAATTTCTTTTTTTGAATCACTCCATTTGGAGTTTTGTAGCTCAAGTTATGGCCCAAAGACCACTACTGGCTGGATTGAAAGTTTGTCCAGAATTTTTGAACTGACCAAATATATAGTGTTATGAACAATGACTACAACTCACTTTTTGATTATTTTCTGGTCATAATTTGGGCTAGGTAAAGTTGTTGGTCTATATCTTAGCTTATTACTGGTAAAATTTCAGGTCAATTGGACCTTTATACACTGAGTTATGGCCAAATGACCAAACACTGTTCATTTGGTCATTTTGCCTGTGCATCGCAGTCACCCGGATTAGGGCAAGCTTTTGGTCCACTTGGTTTAGTTTTATGGGCATGGTTTCTTCACCAAAGTTGTGCCATTATGTGTCTAGTTTCATGTCCAATTGGCCTTGGACTAATTGAACCTCTACAATTCAAGTTATTGCTACCCAAACCTGCTGGAGTCATGCCCAACCCTGCAGGTCACCAAGGGCAGCCTAGCCAAACTCAAATCCTAAGCTACAACTCACTTCAATTCTTCATCATACAAAGCCAAATGGTCACTAATTGACCATTTAGACTTTCATTCACCAACACATGAACAAGATCCAAGTTTTTGTGTCCAAACCCTAGCTCAAATTCAAGGTTCACACAACACATGTCAATTTGGCATACTAATCCATTTCAAATTTATTTCTACACATCAACACCATTTCTAAGCCATTTTAAATCCATCAAAACCATCAACATTATCCCTTTCTTAGGGCTGCCAAATTCCATGGTGTACATACACATAAGTTTTATTTCATTTGACTTACAATTTCATACTCATTTTAAGTCCCTAACATGGAATAAAGAGAGAAATATGCATAAATAAGCACTAACCTCTTGTAGCTCAAATCCAAGCCAAGCAAGACTTTAATTTTTCTTTAGTTTCTTACTCTTTCTTGGCTGCCAAACACTTCTCCTTGGTGTGGGTATAATTTTTAGTGAAGGGAGGATAAAGTTTTGAGGTGAATTGAAGTGGGAAATGAAGCTTAAGGGAGCTTTAATGGTGGAAAGGGTTTAGCAATGAGAAGGCCGCCGAAATTTTGAGGAAGAAGAGAAGAAAATTTTTTCAATTTTTAACTCTTTTTTGTCCTTTTTAATTGATTTAAAGGTGCTTGTTAAAAGATGATTAGTGGAGCTCTTTTTAAAGACATCATATGATGTCATAATTAAGTATTTTCTTTCATTTTCTTTTCTTCTTTTCTCTACTCATTTTCAATTCAATTTTTAGCAATATTTATTCACATTTTATATTATGATAATTATTTACTTAACTGGACAAGTCGGCCAAAAATCACCTCTTAACGCGAAATGACCAAAATGCCATCCGTTTGGCTTAACAGACCAAAATTGTTTATACTGATTGAAAAATTTTCTTAAGTATTTTCTTGGCATTCTAATGCCATAAAAACCTCAATGACCCTTCTCTGGAGTCCCAAAAATTATTTTATGAATTTTCTCCCAGGTCTAGGGCTCCTAGTTGCGAGAACCGTAACTTCCTACTGTTCGAACCGACACTGGTCAACGAAACAGTAGAATGTACGGAGTTGCTACAGGGAGGGTGTTACAACTCTTCCCCTCTAATTTAAATTTCTTCCTCGAAATTTACCTGATGCAAATAGTTGAGAGAACTGTTGCCTCATCGTCTCTTCACTTTCCCAAGTTGCCTCTTCGATGTTGTGGTGTCTCCAAAGCACTTTCACCAATGGAATCTGTTTATTCCTCAACTCTTTCACTTCTCGAGCCAGGATCCGTATGGGTTCTTCTTCATATGTGAAATCCGATTGTACTTCAATTTCTTCCATGGAGATGACATGTGAAGGATCTGAGCGGTATCTTCTTAGCATAGACACATGGAACACATTGTGTATCTTGTCCAGCTCTGGTGGTAAAGCTAGCCTGTAGGCCACTGGACCCACACGTTCAATAACTTCATATGGCCCAATGAACATAAGGCTTAACTTACCTTTTCTTTCAAACCATAGTACCTTCTTCCACGGTGACACCTTGAGGAACACTTTGTCGCCAACTGTGTGTTCTATTTCTTTTCTCTTCAGATCGGCATAGGATTTTTGTCTGTCTGAGGCAACCTTCAGATTAGCTTTGATCAGCTTTACCTTCTCCTTAGTCTATTTCACCAGGTTTGGCCCTACTAGTTTATCTTTACCCAATTCAGTCCAGCACACTGGAGTTCTACATTCCCTCCCATACAATGCTTCATATAGGGCCATTTGGATGCTAGCTTGGTAGCTATTATTATATGAAAATTCTGCCAGTGGGAGATATCTATCCCAACTTCCCTCAAACTCAATGACACAACTCCTCAGCATATACTTAAGGACCTGATATATATTTCATGTTATTATTATCATTTCAATTCAATATTTGTATTAGCTCAATTGGTTTCAATTGTTTACCTGGATTACTTTTTCTAATTGCCCATCCATCTGAGGATGGAAAGCTGTGCTGAAGTGGAGTTGTGTACCCAAGGATTTATGCAACTTCTTTCAAAATCTCTATGTAAACCTTGGGTCGCGATCAGATATGATGGAAAGTGGAATTCCATGCAGTCTAACTATCTCACTGATATACAATTCTGCTAACTTCTCCAGTGAGTAGTCAGTCTTAACTGGCAGAAAGTGTGCTGACTTCGTCAATCTATCTACTATCACCCATACTGCATCATGCTTCTTCTGGGTAAGAGGTAGACCACTTACAAAATCCATGGTGACCCGATCCCATTTCCATTCAGATATGCGTATAGGCTGTAGCAAACCCGATGGAACTTGATGTTCTGCCTTGACTTGCTGACATGTCAAGCATTTAGTCACATAGTCAGTTATGTCCTTCTTCATACCAGGCCACCAATACTGAAGCTTCAGATCATGATACATCTTTGTACTTCCTAGGTGCATAGCATAAACACTGGTGTGTGCCTTTTTTAGAATACTGGCTTTCAATTCCCCATCATCTGGTACACATAATCTTCCTTTATAGTATAGACACCCATTTGTTTTCACTGCATAGTCAGTTTCTTTTCCTTCTAGGATTTTGCTCATAATAGCCTTTAGCTTCTCATCTACTTGCTGCCCATCTAAAATCTGCTGTAGCAGGTTTGGCCTTACTTGCAACTCAGCTAAAATAGCTCCATCTCAAGTCAATGATAGACGGGCATTCAATGATCTCAAAGCTATGATGGATTTTCTACTCAAAGCATCAGCAACTATATTTGCCTTCCCAGGATGATAGTCAATCACACAATCATAGTCCTTCAGGAACTCAATCCATCGCCTCTGTCTGAGGTTGAGCTCCTTCTGGGTTGGCAATTATTTCAGACTTTTGTGGTCTGTGTAAATATAGCACTTTTCACCATACAAGTAATGCCTCCATATCTTTAGTGCGAAGATAATTGCTACAAGCTCTAGATCATGGGTAGGGTAATTCTGTTCATGTGGGGTTAGCTGCCTGGAAGCATAAGCGACCACCTTCCTCTCTTACATCAATACACACCCTAACCCATTATGAGAGGCATCACTGTAGACCACAAAGTCCTTTCCCAACACTGGCTATGTTAATACTGGTGCCTTTGTCAACATAGCCTTCAACTTCTCAAAACTATTCTGACACTTGTCATTCCAGTCAAATCTGACATTATTGTGTAACAACTTGGTCATTGGAACAGCTATTAAGGAAAATCCCTTCATAAATCTTCTGTAATACCCAGCTAGCCCCAAGAAACTTTTGACCTCAGTTGTATTCTTGGGAGGCTTCCATTCCATCACTGCTTCTATCTTCTTGGGATCCACTCTAATCCCATCAACTGACACTATGTGTCCAAGGAATGCAATCTCATTCAACCAGAAGTCACACTTGGACAACTTAGCATACAGCTTCTTTTCTCTCAGGGTTTGCAGAACAATCCTCAAATGCTCATCATGTTCTTCCTTGGTCTTGGAATACACCAAAATATCATCAATAAAGACCACTATGAACCAATCTATGTATGGATGGAAGATACGGTTCATAAGGTCCATGAATGCCGCTGGTGCATTTGTTAGGCCAAAGGGCATCACTAGGAACTCATAATGCCCATATCGGGTCCTGAATGCAGTCTTTGGCACATCTGCATCCTTCACCCTCAACTATGATACCCTGATCTGAGATCAGTTTTAGAAAATACTCCTGCTCCTTTCAACTGATCAAACAGATCATCAATTCTAGGCAATGGATACTTATTCTTCACTGTCACTTTATTCAACTGCCAATAATCAATGCATAACCTCAAAGTCCCATCTTTCTTTTTTACAAACAGCACTGGAGCTCCCCATGGTGACACACTGGGACGTATGAACCCTTTATCCAGTAACTCCTGTAACTGGATTTTCAGTTCCTTCAATTCTGTGGGCGCCATCCGATAAGGAGCAATAGAGATTGGTGTTGTACTCGGCAGTGTCTCAATAGAAAATTCAACTTCCCTTTCTGGTGGCAAACTAGGCAATTCTTCAGGGAACACATCTGGGAAGTCTTTTACTGTGGGTATGTCACACAGATCTGGCTTAGCCTGCCTAGCATCCACCACATGTGCTAGGTAGGCTTCACAGCCTTTTCTCATCAGTTTTCTTGCAACTATCGCTGAGATGACATTGGACAAGAAATCTGTCCTTTCCCCCACAACTGTTATCTCATTACCCCCAGGAGTTTTCAAAGAAATTCTCTTTAATTTACAATCAACCATTGCCTGATGACGTGACAACCAGTCCATTCCCAAAATCACGTCAAACTCATGGAAAGGCAACTTAACCAAGTCTGCCAAGAATTCATACCCCTGAATCCTTAACGGGCAACCTTTGTATGCTTTGTTCACCACTACACTATGGCCCAATGGATTAGTGACCAGAATGTCTTGGTCACTCTCCCCTACTAGTATCCCCCTTTCTACTGGTAGGTTGATGCAGATGTATGAATGAGTGGATCTTGGATCTACCAATGCATGCACAGATGTATTGTAGAGGGAGAACGCACTCGATGACGCCCGGCATCTTGCTCCTCCCGAGCTCTCATGGCATAGGCTCGCAGTGGTCCGCCTCGTGCCTCTCTGCTGCTCAGTGCAGTGCCTCGTGATGGTCCCACCGCTCGATTTGCCGATTTCCTACCCTTTGTGGTGCAGAGCGTGTCCATCGCTTGTGTTGGAGCAACTATAGTAGTTCTGCAAGGTGGTTCCTCGCCTAATGCTCACGACCCGCACCTTAAGCAGGCACCAGTCACTCTCCAACACTCCCCCTTATGCCACTTCAGGTAATGTGGACATGCAGAAGATGCTGGGGCTAGTCCTCTGAACCCCATCCCTGGAGAGCTGCCCACTGATGGTGTGGACTGACCTCTCCTAGGGGTGAACTATGGCCTGGGCCCCTGGGTCTGACCCTGACCTTATGGTTGACCTAAACTCTGTGCAGGTGGACCTTTGAACTTCTTTCCTGGTGCAGGAGATGAGCTTGACTGACTCAGGCCCCTCTTCTGTTGTCTCTCTCTTCTGATTTGCTCACTTATTCTCACTTTCTCCACTTTTAATGCAGCTTTCACTAACTTAGTGAAGTCTGTAATTCCCAAGGTAGCGATCATGATTTTTATGTTGTCATTTAATCCCTCTTCAAATCTCTTACACCTTTCGGCTTCATTAGGGACTATCTCCCTTCCGTAATGGCTTAGTCTGATAAATTCCTTTTCATACTCGGCCACTGTTAGCTGTCTCTGCCTCAGGTTAATGAACTCTCTTCTTCTTTCTTCCAGGTATACACTACCCACATATTTCTTCTTAAATTCTTAGAGGAAGAAGTCCCAAGTTATTACTTCTGGTTGTACTTCACTGGACACCGTATCCCACCATTCATATGCATCATCTTGCAACAGAGATACAACAGTTGCTAGATTTTGTTCAGGAGTGCAGTGGAGTTGTTTTAAAACTCTGCCTGTTCTATTCAACTAATTTTTGGTTGTAACAGAATCATCTTCTCTCTTGCCAAAGAAATCCACTGCTCCAAATTTTCTCAGTCTTTCCAGGTGTGATTTCTATTGTGGAGGTGGTGGTGGTGGTGGTGGCATTACCCCAGCCATTTGTCTGAAGAATTCGGCCATTTGCTGAAACATGGCCTTTGGAGGTCGAAAGGTGCTCACTGAGTCTGGCGAAGGTGTTCTTCCCTACCCCGCCTCGGCATCGCAGGTGGAGTTTGACTCTCCACTTCCTTCTTAACTGCCCTCTATGATGTAGGGTCCATATCCATTTCAAAATAACAAAGCTAAACAGATTTGCATTAGTGTCACCTCGACTCTTACAAATGCAATGCATGGTATGGACTCGATCTAGGCCCAGAAACGCCTAAACCGTACTCTGATACCACTAAATGTGACACCCCTTGCCCGTCTACAGTGTAGCCGAGCAAGATATGCCACGCAGTGTATCGGAACACCCTATTTTAATTCAATCATTTTTTTTCCTAATTTATTATTTTTTTTGTTTTTTCATAGTTATGAAGTAAAATTTATGAAATATAATTCATTTAAGTCAATTATTGAAATTATAATTTATTTGAGGTTCCAAAAATTTTATAGAAAATCCGGCAGAGTACCGGCTAAAAATGGAGAAAACAGTTCTTCGGAACCTAAAAAAAACACTTCCAAAATTTTCAACCAATCCCAAACTCCATTTCATCATCAAAATCTCAATATTTTTCAACAACATTTCCATTTCTCATGGTATTCATATACAAGCAATAAATAAATACTCAATTTTCCATTCATAAACACAATTTCCACTATTTCCATTAACATCAAAATACATTACATAAATCTCAATTATACATGAGAAAATAAAAGTTAGTTACAAAATACCAAAATGAAACCTAGTGTCCTACCAATGCACTGAAGATAGTGAGGTGACACGGACACTATACAGAGCTGCAGGAGGTTTCACCCAGTCTGTGGTCTACTGGGCTCTTGGTCAGTATCTCCAGAACCTACGAGTGGCAAAAGCAACGCGCTAAGTAATAATGCTTAGTGGTGCCAATAATAAAATAAAAAGAAATAACAGGAAGTAAATATGCAGTGCATGTTTTGATGTCTCATGCAGACAATTTTTTTTTCGATCATTATTGGTAATCTTATTTATTATGTACTTGTTCTATTCATTATTTCATTAAATTTGTTCACTTTCATTTTTGGGTGCCCAAGTAACCTATACTAGATGACTGGACTGGATAAACAGGTAAACTGGCACTGGGTATCAAGTACCTCAGGCCGTCACACCATCGGTCACATATGTATCTCCTGGTGTGCAACAGAACAACTAATAAGCTATAGTAACATTAGGCACAAGGCCAAGTATCAACATAATGTTAGAATGGCTAAAAGCCATGAAATCACAGAATTACGTAATGCCATGTGCAGTACTACTAACTGAACCCTATTGGCATGCCAACCTATCCAAACCAATCTTGCTAGGTGTACTAGGGCATGTTACACTTTTAAATTTTACAATTCTTGAAATTTAAGTTTAGGTGTTACTATTCATTTCATTAGTCAACTAAAATGTTGACTTTTGCATTGAAAATAGGTATATTGGTTTAAATATCATCAACATACCATATTTTGTATTTTAAATTTGTTGGTATCGGTTGCCAATACCAATTCTAATCTTAAAGTTAATTGGACAGAATTTTCAGTTTTCAAGCTTTGGGTTTACTATTCCATTGGTCATTTTTGCAGTGGGAATTTAGCAAAATGATTAACATGAAAGTTGTTCCTTATTTTGTCTAGTTGAATTTATTTTTTTGAATCACTCCATTTGGAGTTTTGTAACTCAAGTTATGGCCCAAAGACCACAACTGGCCGGATTGAAAGTTTGTCCAGAATTTCTGAACTGACCAAATCTATAGTGTTATGAACAGTGACTACAACTCACTTTTTGATTATCTTCTGGTCATAATTTGGGTTCGGTTTCTTCATGAAAGTTGTTGGTCTATATCTCAGCTTGTTTCTGGTAAAATTTTAGGTCAATTTGATCATTCTACACTGAGTTATGGCCAAATGACCAAACACTGTTCATTTGGTCATTTTGCCCAGGCAGACTGCAGGTCACCCGGATTAGGGTAAGCTTTTGGTCCACTTGGTTTAGTTTTATGGGCATGGTTTCTTCATCAAAATTGTGCCATTATGTGTGTAGTTTCATTTCCAATTAGCCTTGTACCAATTGAACCTCTACAATTCACGTTATTGCTGCCCAAACCTGCTGGACTCATGCCTAGCCCTGCAGGTCACCAAGGGCAGCCTAGCCAAACTCAAATCCCAAGCTACAACTCACTTCAATTCTTCAGCATACACAACCAAATGGTCACTAATTGACCATTTAGACTTTCATTCACCAACACATGAACAAGATCCAAGTTTTTGTGTCCAAACCCTAGCTCAAATTCAAGGTTCACACAACACATGTCAATTAGGCATACTAATCCATTTCAAATTTATGTCTACACATCAACACCATTTCTAAGCCATTTTAAATCCATCAAAACCATCAAAATTATCCCTTCCTTAGGGCTGCCAAATTCCATGGTGTACATACACATAAGTTTTATTTCATCTGACTTACAATTTCATACTCATTTTAAGTCCCTAACATGGAATAAAGAGAGAAATATGCATAAATAAGCACTAACCTCTTGTAGCTCAAATCCAAGCCAAGCAAGAATTTAATTTTTCTTTACTTTCTTACTCTTTCTTGGCTGCCAAACACTTCTCCTTGGTGTGGGTATAATTTTTAGTGAAGGGAGGATAAGGTTTTGAGGTGAATTGAAGTGGGAAATGAAGCTTAAGGGAGCTTTAATGGTGGAAAGGGTTTGGGAATGAGAAGGCTGCCGAAATTTTGAGGAAGAAGAGCAGAAAATTTTTTCAATTTTTAACTCTTTTTTGTCCTTTTTAGTTGATTTAAAGGTGCTTGTTAAAAGATGATTGGTGGAGCTCTTTTTAAAGACATCATATGATGTCATAATTAAGTATTTTCTTTCATTTTCTTTTCTTCTTTTCTCTACTCATTTTCAATTCAATTTTTAGAAATATTTATTCACATTTTATGTTATAATAATTATTTACTTAACTGGACAAGTCGCCCAAAATCACCTCTGAAGGCGAAATGGCCAGAATGCCCTCCGTTTGGCTTAACAGACCAAAATTATCTATACCGATTGAAAATTTTTCCTAAGTATTTTCTTGGAATTCTAATGCCATAAAAACCTCAATGACCCTTCTCTGGAGTGCCAAAAATTATTTTATGAATTTTCCCCCAGGTCTAGGGCTCCTAGTTGCGAGAACCGCAACTTCCTACTAGGTTACCCATCGCTTAGGCACCAGCTCATTTAACTTGGTTGTATTTTATTTCTAAAATTTTTCCTAAATTTTTCTTATTAATATTTGAGTTAATTATGGTTCCTCACTTTAGTTTAAATATTTTCCTGGATGTTCTAGCTGTCCGGACTGACACTGGTCAACGGAACAGTAGAATGTACGAAATTGCTACAGGGAGGGTGTTACACCACTAATCGAAATCAATGAGGGAGGTGGCTAGCTAGCTAATGAGTACTCATCCAAACTCGCCCCTCAGACAGGAAAGCCAGAGAGGGAGGAATATAATCAAATATCAAACTCACCCCACAAGTGGAGGAGGAACATATTAATATTGTCATGCCAAGTGTGAATTAAAAATAATTTAAATCAAGTTATTCAAATATTTTATACAATTCACCAATCATATTTCATTCTAAACTTTTCATTTATAAAGTAGGCAACACACTATTTTTCAAATAATATTTTCAAAGCCATAACAATCAAAATTATTCACAACATTTATTTCAAGAATTGTTAAGTAGAAACAAAGAATTTTAAGTGTATTGTGCACAAACATGACGTGAGTCGCCTTTAGGCCTTGACTCAGTCCCTTATATCTTTCGGGTCTATTTCACAATAAATCCAATAATTAATTCGTAAATACTTAATTCTAGCCCAAATATGCTTAAACTAATATTCTTCAAAATTTTCATTTTGGAGTTACTATTCATGGTACTATTCAAGTCAATTTGTTGACTTTCTAAGGCTTAATAGGTATGGGAATTCCAACTTCACCCACATACCACATTTTGGTCACTGAATTTTTTGGTTTTAGTTGTTTACTCAAATTCTAAGTCTTTTAGGCAAATTTGCAAATTTTCAGTTTTGGTGTCTTGAGTTGCACTATTCCATTGGTCATTTTACTTTTAGCATTTGGCAAAACTTTCTTCATAGAAAATGTTCCCTATTGTCTTAAGTTTATTCTCCTTTTTGAATCACTCCAATTGGAGTTTTGTAGCTCAAGTTATAGCTATTTGAACCATGGCTGCCGGATTGGACTTAACCCAGATTTTCTGGGCAATTTTGGTTCTGGCAGTTTTAGGTCATCAAATTTGGGTGGCCAAATGACTTGGTTAATGGCATAATTTGGGTTTGTGTTCTTCATAAAAGTATTAGGTCTGTATCTAAACTATCCACTGGTAAAATTTCAGGTCATTTAGACCTGCCTAGCTCAAGTTATGAGCCAAATGAACAAATACTGCTCATTTGGTCAGTTTGTACAGGGCAGACTGAGATTTTCCAAGTTTGGTCAATTTGTTCACTAGGTTTTGGTCACTTTTTGGGCATGCTTCCTAAATGAAAATTGTGTTATTTAGTGTCTGTTTTCATTCTCAAATGGTCTCATACCAATTGGACTTGTAAATTTTCATTTTTGGTCCCTCAAAGGGACCGTGTAGCATGACCACACTCAATCCGAATTTGATCTCAACTCCAACACTTCCAACACACTTCATTTGGTCACCATTGACCATTTCCCACTTCAAACTAGGTCAAATATATCATTTACCAATTTCTCACATTTTTGTCTCTAAACCCTAAGTGTCCAAACCCTAACCACACTAAATTATTGCATTTAACCAAATCTAAGTATCTCAACATCACCTCTACATTCATATAAGCTTGCCTACACTTATAATCCAATCAAATTCATGCACTACCACATCAAAATCCTAGCTGATCAAAATCCATGTTTGGTCCTCCAACAATTAATTTCATTTCATTTTAAGTTTATTTCTAAGTTAATTAAGCTATAAACACAACTAATAAACTAATTTTGCAACTTAAATCACTAACCTCAATCTTTGATGTCCAATTCTTCAATTCTCTTCCTTTTTCTTTTTCTTTGCTCTTTCAATCACCTCTTCCAATTGCCAAAACAAGCTTTAACCATGGTAGAATAATTTTCTATGGAGAGATTTTTGGTTTTTCAAGCTCAAAGATGAGCTTTCATGGAGGATGAAGTGAGGGAGACGGTGAGGGAGAGTGAGGCGGCACAATGGGAAGAAGAAGAAGATTTTTGCTATTTTTTTTTCTTTTCTTTTATGACTTTTATCCTTATGGAAGACCCAAAAATCAAATTAATTAAATTTATTAATTCTAATATTTATGGCATCATGCATGATGTCATGCATGATGTCATCTCCCTTCACTTTTTCATTTTCTTTTTTTTTTCATTTATTTTTCTATTAGTTCTCTAATTTAATTTTCGACTCTGAAATTTTCTTTTCTCCGATTTTATTTGACAGTTAGGTCAGGAGTCAGCTCTTAGGGTCAATTGACCAAATTGCCCCTCGCTGGTTTAACCCGGTTTGCAAATAATTCAATATTTCTTCCGGCTTCTTGACCTAATTATTTGACTGGCTTAACAATTCTTTTTCGTGATTTTCTCTTTTCCACTGTGTTTGTAATGGTCCTAAGGACCGCGACGTCACATTTTATGGTTCGAAATTTGAGTTTCAATCGACTTCGCAGTCGTTCCCGAGAAGGTCACCCATCGCTATGACTTCGCAGGCTTCACCTTGTACTTCCACTGTCACAGACTATTTTATTGTCTCATCCTTCTCTTCCATATCTTTTCACAGGATTTTCTATTTCCTATACAACCAACACAAGGAGATTTCTCTCCATTAGTTCATATTTGGAATGTAAATGTACTATATGTATCAAACATTTGAGCATTTACATTTACCGACAAAAAGATTTCAAATTCACAGTTCAAAATTTACTTTAAAACCATTGCTCTGATACCACTAAACATGTCACACCCTACTCCTTTGTAAGATATAACATGATCTCGCAGTACACCTAATGAATTACCGTACTTCGCCTACCAGTAACCATTAAATATACTACAAGGGATTTTAAATCAATTTTCATGAAATTTATATCATCGATTAAAATCTGGTGTTATAAAAATTTTTCAAAATTTCGACAGAGTGCCGGCTGTATTTTGAGAAAACAGTTCTTCAAACCTGCAAAGGAAAACACTCCCAATATGTTTTCTCAAATACAACTCCAATAAACTTCATTTCATCTCATAATTCAATCTCAATAATCAAATCATTTCATTTTCAAACCAATCTCATCATAAAAGAAACATTTCATTGACTACAAGACTCAAAAATTAATATTACGAAACTATATGGGTAAATAAAATCACAAATTTACATTACAATAATTTGCATTTAATTACATACCAAAATATTTTATAAGAGTTTTTGTATAGCTGCTCAAATAATTTACATACATATTATTACATGCATACATCAAAACCTATGTACATGGGTATACCTATGATATACCTGGAGTTGATCTGAATGTGTCTTCAAAGAAGCTTACTCAACTGGTCTATGCTCTTTTCACCTACGACAGTATACAAAGCTATCGCTGAGTGGTGAACTCAATGGTGCACAACTATAATTTAAAACATAGTGTAATATACACTGACAAAATTATAACAATTAATTTGAAAGTCTCGAAATTCAACAAAATTCTAAAAGTCGAAATCTTCATTGCCAACAATATAAATCATTAGTTAAAATGACTTTGAGCAAGAAATTCAATTTATCAAATCACAACTAGACATTTAAAGTAATTCCAGCAATCATGGAAATAAAGATTAATTCCAACAAAATCAATTATGCATAAATCCCACTTGAAATCGAAATTCTTTACTATTCAAAAATCATTCTTTATCTCACTAACTATGCAAGACTAATCCGCAAGGGCCATCTTCAGCGTGATTCTGACTCTCTATGGTCGGGGAGGTCGAATCATTGTGCATAGTACACAACACAATAATGAAACTTCTGAAAGGGCCATAACAAAAAAACTTAGATCTAACCTCTAATAAGACGAGAATCTAAGCCTGTGCACGTACCATGATAATCGAAACAAAGCTAACTCCATTGTCTCCTCAACAAATGAGAGAGACGGGTATCATGAATCACAACATAATTCGATTCAAAGTCAATTCCAATATCCAATAATTTTTATGCTCATAACAATTCAAAACATAAATTTGTATTTTTCCATGCAAATTGCCCATCACAATTCAAAACATATTCTATCAAAATTTTCTAAAACATAATTTATTCAATCCACAACAATGCTTAATACTTACTGAAATACCATTTCACAAAGCTAAATTCATACATACTATAATAATTTCAATAATCATTGAATTAAATCCAATTCTTGATAAACATAATACATAAGGAAAATAACGCCATTTAATCATATGAAATATTCAAAACAAAATTAATTAAGAACTAGTTGTGCACAAACCTCTGATGAGTCGCCTCTTGGCCTTGACTCAATGTTCCTTATGCTTTTCAATATCCTTTTCAACTGAAACACATAATTTAAAGTGTTTCAGTACTCAATTAAATTGTTTCTGACAATAAAATCCAATATTTAAATTTTCTTAGTACTATTCCCTTCAATTCATTTCATTAGTTAACCTATAATGTTGACCTTTGATGCACTCTAAGTGATTCAATTTTAATGTTCCCAATTTGTCAATTTGTCACATTTTGTAGTCTCTAAGTGTTGGTATATGTTACCAATTTCATTTTAAAGCTTATTGCATTTTATTACCATTTTCTAGATTTCATGGCCAAGATTTACTGTCTATTTGACCAGGCTACAGTGTAAATTTAATAGATTCTCTTTATTAAATTGTTTCTCATTTTGTCTTCTTTAATTTTCTTTTTGAATCACTCCATTTGGAGTTGTATAGCTCAAGTTATGGTCAATTAACCATAACTAGGTCAAATCTAAATTTTAGTTTCCTTTTTAGGCATTTTCGGTTCTGACTTTACTAATTTATTTGGACTGTTTGTAATCACATTGAGGTCTAACATTCTTCATAAGTATTGTTGCCCTATGTCTTAGGGACAACCAAAAATTTTGCTTACCATTTTTCAAGTCTTATAGAATTCTTTATAGATAAATTGTTAACTTGGACTCAAAGGTCCTACATTGGCATGGTCCTAAATTAGGTCAATGGCTTGACCTTAAATTCTGACCTGATATATTTATAATTTGAGAAAGTTGTCTGAAACAATGTTTTAGGTCTCTTTCTTGGCTTTCTAGATTGGTATGGCTCATTTAAATTAGACACTTTTGGTGGGAGATATGCTTATTTGAATTTTTTGGATTTTATGGTCAAATGTGCTAATTCCAGATTTAGTGTGCCAACTTAATCAAGTTAATTGACCTAGTTCCCTTGATTTTTGGGTTTTGGTCAAATTACCAATATTGTAGATCTATATCTTATTGAATTTTGGGACTGATTTCATGTTATTTGGAGTTGTATGGACCAAGTTATGGTCATTTTACTATTGCTGGTGAAGTTGCACTTATATTGCAAAGTTTAGGTCATTTTTAGGTCAAAGTCAATTCGGCCAGTTTTTGTAACCCAACTTGTGCAAGCATTTTGACTTGGTTCTGGTTATTTCTAGGCTATGGTGTCTTCATAAGAGTTGTAGTTCTATGTCTAAGCTTTCCATGGTATAAATTTCAGGTCATTTGGACCTGTTTTGAGTGAGTTATGGCCAAAAGACTGATTACTGTTCATATAGTCAAATTCTGGGTTCACATTTTAGGCAATCTGGATTTGGTCATTCTTTTAGGTCACTTCTTGGCAGAATTTGGGCAACACTTCCACATGAAAGTTGGCCTATTTTATGTCTAGTTTCACCTCCAATTGCCTTCATACCAATTGGAGTCACAACTTTGCACTTATAACCTAATTTATACACTGCCAATAATCACAACTTGCATAAGAAAATTTACATTCCCAATTTGGCAATCCTCCTCCTCCCAATACTTCAAAATTCATTCTTAGCATTTCTATATTTATTCAACACAATTCCAACAAAGTAAATTGGGTAGAATACTCAAGTAATATAGGCTCCCATGGCTGCCTAAAATTGGGCGGTCCAATAACTCAACAATTCCATTAATTTTCATCACCAATCAACTCATCTCAAGCTAGACATAAACTTTACTTAAACAAGGGAAGAAAATGGGCACTTACCTCAACTTGTGCTTCAAAAATCCATGGAATTTCCTCTCCTTTTTGCTATCTTTATGTTGCCCATGGTGTGTAGAAAAGATTTAGTGAAGACACTTAGGGAGAAAGTGACTTGATCATGGGTAGATTGAAGCTTCTTTCATGGCCAGTTATGGAGGAACCTTAAAGAATTTGTGAGAAATGGAATTCTACTATGAGGTGAGGAAGATGAAGATGAGTGTGTTAGTGGGATATGCTGTCCACTTGGCCTTTATATAGTGCCACCTAACCCCACTAACCATAGGTTAATTATTTAATTAATCAACTTTTAATTATTCTAATTCATACCCCATAATTTCTCTTAATTTCATTACATATTAAATTTTCTTTTCAATGGGGTTCCCAAAATTTAATACTATTTATTTTTCATGGACATTTAGGTCAAAAGTCCACTCTAGGTGTCAAATGACCAAAATGCCCCTCTTCGAATTGTATTTCCTATTTTTTCGCTAACACCGATTTTTGTCAGTTTCTTGATTTTTTGTTTTTATTTGTACTAATTCATTAATTTTTCTTCGACATTTCTAATGTCAATTACACCTCTATAGGCCTTTAATTATGTCTCGAATTTTAATTCCGAGGGTTCCCCGCAGTCCTGGGGTCAGCTATTGCCTGCGCCGTAACTTCCCAGTGCGGTCACCCATCGCTTCGGTGCCGGCTCACTTAACCTAGTTTCATTTCCTCTCTTTTGTTTTTCCTCAATTTTTCTTGTATTTTCTTACCTTATATTTCATCATTTTATGTCTGTTTATTATCACTGAAGTGTAATTCCAGACATCCTGACTTGTCAGGAAAGACATTAGGTCACCGGAGCAATCGAATGTACGGACTACATAAAGTGAGGGTATTACATTAATTAGGAGTTTTAATCACACAATTAAATTTTGATTCAAATCTGAATTTTTAAGTTTGTTTTAATGTGATTCAAATTTGAATTTTTAAATTTGTTTGAATGTGACTCAAATCTGGATTTTTAAGTTGAATATGAGATATTCAATTTAATTTAAGTTTCTAAATTTGTTTGAATGTGATTCAAATATGAATTTTTAAATTTGTTTGAATCGTATTCAAATCTGAATTTTTAAGTTGAATATGAGATATTCAATTTAATTTAAGTGTGTATATTTTATTTAATTGTTAAATAGTGATATGCATGATAGATGATCATGGACTATAAAAGACCAATGTGATTGGATTTATTTCTTTTATGTTTCTTTGAGTTGTAAATTAATTAATTTATTTTAATTTATTTTGGGCATGCATTATAAAGGTTGCAATATTTTTGTGTTGTAATTTCATTTATTCAGTTCTTGTAAATTCGCCTTGGTATACCAAGGATTACTATGTAATTGGATTGCAAGAAGATCAAGGAGGTCAAGAGCATTGGTGAGACCAGTGGGAGGAATTCAAGATCAAGTGTTGATTATGTACTCCTTCAGCAACTCTTGTAATATGAATGAATGAAATGCACTTAGGAATGCCCTGATTCAATTCTTGGTGGCTCAGAATTGAATCCCTTAGAAAGTCCATGATCATACCATATTTATTTATTATCCATGAATGCATGAGATGTATGGGAATGTATGCAAGTATATGATATATGCATGCTAATTGGATAACGTGCAAAGTGAGACCTTAATAGTAATTAGGACGACCACAAAATCTTTTAAATAAATGATTAAGTTGGAAATGGTATAATTAAAGTAATTATAATATGGGCTCTCCATTGAGCTAATTATTTTAAGAAATTTTAAATACTTACATATGATGCAATTAATTTAAGAGATTTTCTTAAGAATAATTGTTAAGCATGAGATGTTGTAAGTATATAAATGGTTGGTGGCCAATAATGGAAATGCTGTTAGTAGTATGCCCTAGAGCATATCACTTAGTATGTATCTTGTACATGTTTTATTAATAAAAGTCATCTTCACTTTTCCGTTTACATAATATATTTATGGGTAATAGAAAAAGGTCCATTGATATTTTGTTAGAAATTCTATTCTTAAGTTATAAAGAATATGAGTGATAGTATTTCTAGCACAAAGTATCATAAATAGGTTCACAATCGAGGATACTTCACAATAAGGACATTACTTATCCAGAAAGATTGTAATCATAATTGTTCCCAAGTTATTTATATGAGATGTAAATATGATGGAATGGTGAGTCTCATGCCATATAACAAACATGATAAGCACTTATACATGATAAGTAGGCCGAACCAGTGACATTTATGACAGGCACATGGAGTTTACTCTTGTCAATGTATTGTCATAAATCATATCAGTGCATATAATCTTTAAACCTGAGATAGCACAGTTATCTTGTATATAGGAGGTTTGAGTTTGATACTACTTTCATACTTGTACTGTGTATGGGTATATGGGCATGTGTTGGCTCCTACTAGTTATATATGGAGGTAGGTATTGATCAAGATGGAATCTGTTACCTTAAGTAAATAGGGATAAAATCCTATGTCCATTTAATTGTTCTTGATGTTTCAAGTTCCTGGCCAGGACGGATAGATTTAATCAGAAAAGAGTTTCTGATGAGAAAATCTTTTAATCAAGAACTAGAATTAAAAGAGAACATAATATTCATAGCAAATGGAGTTTGACATAAACCATAACTCCAGCTTGAATTGGGATTTTGTAACAGAGAGATTCTAGTGCATGGTAACATATAATTATAGGTTCATTTAAGGTAAACCTTATTACTGATTGGGCGGCTATGGCATTGTCACACCTTATCCCTGGTAAGGCATGACATGTTCCCGTAGCATACCTAAGGAATTACAGACTCCACCTACCGATAACCCATTAGTTATGCTACAAAGGATTTTAAAACAAATCATAGCTTTTTATCTTCTTAATTCTTTTGCGAAAAACTGCATGAGAATAGTTAAAATTACATGTAAACATTCATTGGAAATAATAATAAAATAAATATTGCAAAAGTTACATTTTCATAAGTCTCAAAGTAAAATACAAAATAGTTACAAACTTAAAATGTGATAGCAATGCAATGCTTTTAAATACAAACTACTCAATGTCTGTACATCCATACATATAGGTATAAAATACATCAAAAGGAAATTACAGGGGTATACCTACAATATATAACCACAAACAATAGTAAAATATTGCTTCCAAGTCTCTCACTCGACAGCCTTCTCCTTTCCCTTACCTGTGATAGCATAAAGAAGCTATCGCTGAGTATATCACTCAGTGGTGCACAACTAATAACTTTAAAGCTTAAGGTAAAATACAATTTGGTCAAAGCATAATCAATCACATTTTTCTTAAACATGAAAACTTCACAATAGTTTTAAGTCCATAAAGGCCATTTATTGGAATAACATTTCAAGTGAGAAATCACACTTCATAAATCACAATTCACAAAGCATTAGTGTTGCCAATATCAACACACAGTTTAGGCAATGACACAAAACTTCATGATCAGTGCCGTGTTGTACACCATAACAAAGCAATCTCAACCTCACTAACCATTATTAATGAGGGAAGGGCTAGCTAGCTAATGAGTACTCATGTAGTCTTACCCCATTAACCGTTATTAATGGGAGACATAATCAATATCAATTATCAACTCCAAGTAGCCATTGCTACTAGGGAGTTCCGAAAGGGACTGTCATGCTAACTGTGGTTTCAAAACAGTTTCCAAAAATTTCCGACTCAACAATCACATTTACAAACCAATAAACACATTTAAATTCATCATAATATCCATATAAAGGTGGCAACACCCAAATTTCTTAAATACAAGAGAAAAACCATATTTCAGTCAAAGTAAACTTGTTCAAAGCAAACTTATTCAAATAAACACATTCCAAGCAATTTACAAGTTTAAAAATGAAGAAAATGTTAGTTGTGCACAAACCTTCAATGCTCTCCTTTCTCTTTACTCACTATTCCTTGTCCGTTTTAACTTCTTTTTCTACTGAAAATACACAAATAGAATACCTCAATACCAATCTCAATTGCTGCCAAAAACTCATTACATGCATGTCTAATGCATCCCAAGTTAGCTTTGCAAATTTTAGAAAATTTTGATTTTGGACAGCTTGGTGCCCCAATTTTTGAACCCAATTTTTACCTAGTTTCGATCATAATTTGGTGAGGTTTTTTGCATGAAAATTGCTCATCTAGGTCTTAAATTTATTTTCCTTTTTGAATCGCCTAATTCGGAGCTGTGTAGCTCAAGTTATACCCAAAACAAGATTACTGTTTACGTCACTATTCATGCTGCAGATTCAGTTTTGGCAGATTTATCAATCCAACTTCGTTAAGCAATTTGATCAAGTTAAGTCCATAATTTGGTCTAATGTTCTTCATATGAAATGTTCTACTATGTCTTAAGTTTCCATCGGTTTAAGAATCACCTAAATCAGAGTTTTCTAGAGAGAGTGATGGCCATGCAAAATTTACTGTTCATATAGTAAATCTGCAATTCTGTAGATTCAGTAATTCAATTTTGCTCAGCAATTTGATTGGGTTAAGTCCATAATTTGGCCTCAAGTTCTCGATATGAAATGTTCTACTATGTCTTAGGTTTCCATCGGTTCAAGAATCGCCTAAATCGGAGTTTTCTAGAGAGAGTTATGGCCATGCAAAATTTACTATTCATATGATCAAATTCTGCAGGTTCCAGAATTGTGTCTCTAAGTTCAAGCCAAGGTTTAGGCAATTTCTGGGCAGTTTCTGGGGTGGGTCTTTTCATGAAAATTCTAGCCCTATGTCTTAAGTTTCATTTTCAATTGGTTTCATACCAATTGGAGTTTTATAGCTCAATTTATGGGCTGTCAAACACACTGAACTCAGTGTGCAAATTCTGCCCTAGGTTTAAAATTTTCATTTCTTCAATTATTCCCTCTAACCAACCTCAATTCACATTTAATTCACCCAAAATGACTATAATTTAGCATTGACACATCAATGGCACTTCTTAGCACAAACCCACACAATTTTCAAAAACCAAAGTTTGTAATTTTCCCTAATCCCTAATCTCCCATAATTAAATTTATACACATTTCATGCAATTTCTTTGCTCTAATCATGCATACTACTTCAAATAAGCTTGATTTCATCATCATTTTCATTGAAATATATCAAACCCTAATTTTTCTCCAATTTGGCCAAAACCCTAGTTTAGGTTCCATGCATGTTTCCTTTCATTTTCTTATGAAATTTCATCATAATCTAACTTAATTTAAGGTTTGTATAACAAAATGAGCATTAAAGAACTTACCTCTCGATGACTTCCTTCCAACTTCCCAAATCTTCAATTTTCTTCTAATCTCTTGTTTCCCCTTGCTTTTAATCTTTAAATCAAATATTAATTTGATGCTCTCTATCAATTAGATGCAAAACCCATAGAGGGAAAGCAAGGAATTGAGTTTTGAGAATGGGTGTCAATGGAGAAAGAAGGAAGAAGAAGAAGAAAGAAAGAAAGAGAGAAGGAAAGAGAGTGGGTGGTAACTAAATGGGACAGAAAGGGAGGGTTTTGTCTTCTTTTATACTTATTTATTCCTTTTTAATTCATTTAATGAGTTGTCCATAGCCCATTGGTCCCTTAAATTTTAATTAGGTCAAAAAATGAAATTTAAATTCTAGATTTTTACCTCTTTTATTTTCTTTTTACTTTTACTCTAATTTTTCCCTCAATATTTCTTCATAATTCAATATTTTATTTTTATTTTATTTAATTTACATTTTAGTCAAAAGTCAACTCTTGAAGTGAATTGACCAAAATGCCCCTCATCGGGTCATAATCCTTCTTTTTTTTTTTACCCGTTAAATCCTTAGGTCTTTGGTTCACTTGAATTTTTATTGTGTCTATCTCAATTAATTTTTTATTTATTTTTGGTCCTCAAGGTGTCTTTGAATAGTACTAGTCATAGACCAAAAATAGTACTATTCATAGCAGGAGGTTCTGGGTGTTACAATTCTCCCCTCCTTAAAAAATAAATTTCGTCCTCGAAATTTACCTGGTTTTAGTCTCTGAATAGTTGTGAGTGTTGTCTCCTCATATCCTCCTCACGCTCCCATGTAGCCTCCTGGCCTGAATGATGGTTCCACAACACTTTGACTAGAGGTATCTGTTTGTTCCTCAGCTGTTTTACCTCATATGCTAAGATCTTTATTGGCTCTTCATCATATGTTAGGTTTGGATTCACCTCAATCTCCTCTACTAGCAAAATGTGAGAGGGGTCTGATCTGTACCTCATCAACATGGAGACATGGAAGACATTGTGAATCTTTTCCAACTCCAGAGGCAGTGCAAGTCTATATGCCAATGGACCCACTCTTTCCAGAACCTCATACGACCCAATGAAGCGAGGACTTAGTTTCCCCTTTCTACCAAACCTCATGATCCTCTTCCATGGGAAAACTTTCAAGAACACCTTGTCACCCACACTGTATTGAATATCTCTTCTCTTTAGGTCAATGTAGGACTTCTGTCTATCCGTGGCAACTTTGAGTCTGTCTCTAATGAGCTTAACCTTTTCTTCCGTCTGCTGCACTAATTCTGGGCCAATCAATTTCCTCTCGCCCACTTCATCCCAACACAAGGGAGTTCTACATTTTTTGCCATAAAGTGTTTCGTATGGAGGCATCCCGATCCTTGACTGATAACTGTTGTTGTAGGCAAATTCAATTAAAGGCAAGTGTGTGTCCCAACTTCCCTCAAATTCAATCACACAAGCCCTAAGCATGTCCTCTAAAATCTGAATAATCCTTTTAGACTGGCCGTCTGTCTATGGATGGAATGCTATACTAAAGTTCAATCTAGTCCCTAGGGCTTTTTGGAGACTACCCCAAAATCTGAAAGTGAACCTAGGATCTCTATCAGACATAATAGACACTGGCACTCCATGCAACCTCACCACTTCATCAATGTATAGTTTGGCCAATCTTTCCAGGCTGTAATCCATTCTCAATGGCAAAAAGTGTGTAGACTTGGTCAATCTATCAACAATAACCCAAACTGCATCATGATTCTTTTGTGTGCGTGGAAGTCCTGTCACGAAATCCCTAGTGATTCTTTCCCATTTCCACTCGGGAATTGGCAATGGTCAGAGTAACTCGCAGCACTTGGTGTTCTGCCTTTACTTGCTGACAAGTTAGGCATTTGGTAACATATTCTGCAATGTCTTTCTTCATTCCTCTCCACCAATAGTGCTCTTTCACACTTCTATACATTTTGGTTCCACCAGGGTGCATTGCAAAAGTTGAATCATGTGCTTCCTTTAAAATGGTCTTCCTCAGTTTAACATTCTCAGGAATGCACATTCTGCCCTTATATAATAACAAGCCCTCATCATTTACTGATAATTCTAGTTTCTTGCCATCCCGAGCCTCTTCCATTAACTTCACATACTTATCATCCTTCTCACAAGAATCGCTAAATTTGTTCTCACAAAGATTGGCTTCACTTGCCATGTAGCTACCATCTGCCCATCTTCATTAATCTCCAAATTAGCATGCAATGCCCTTAACTCATGCACAATGGACAATGGAGAAACCCTCAAACCAGCCATAGTCTTGCGACTTAAAGCATCAGCTACAACATTAGCTTTTCCAGGCTGATAGTCTATCAAACAATCATAATCTTTTATCAGCTCTAACCATCTGCTCTACCTCAAATTTAACTCCTTCTGTGTGCCCAAGTATTTCAAACTTTTATGATCTGTGTATATATAACATCTCTCTCCATATAAGTAATATCTCCAGATCTTCAAGGCAAAGACAATGGCTGCTAGCTCTAAGTCATGTATAGGATAATTCCTCTCATGCAGCGTGAAGCATAGGCAATGACGTTTCTATCTTGCATCAACACACAACCTAATCCGTTATGAGAAGCATCACTGTATATGGTATACTCCTTACCCAAAGTAGGCAAGGTTAAGACTGGAGCTTCAGTTAAATGCCTCTTTAACTTATCAAAACTTTCCTGGCACCGATCAGTCCACTGAAATTTTACATCCTTCCTAAGTAGCTTGGTCAGTGGAGATGCTAGCATGGAGAATCCCTTCACAAACCTTCTATAATTCCCAGCTAAACCAAGGAAACTCTGAACTTCTGTGACATTTCTAGGTGGCTTCCAATTAAGAATGGCTTCTACTTTGCTAGGATCCGCCTGGATACCCTCTGTAGATACAATATGCCCTAAAAATGTAATCTCCTTTAGCCAAAACTCACATTTCGATAGTTTGGCATACAACTGCTTCTCCCTCAAAGTCTGCAATACTATCCTCAAGTGCTTGTCGTGTTCCTCTGCATTCTTTGAGTACACCAAAATATCATCAATGAACACCACAACAAATTGGTCCAAATATGGCTTGAAGATAGTGTTCATTAGGCCCATAAAAGCAGCTGGAGCATTAGTCAACCCGAATGGCATTACCAAGAACTCATAGTGGCCATACCGAGTCCTAAAGGCAATTTTAGGAATACTTTGCTCCTACATCCTCAACTGCTAGTAGCCCGATCTCAAGTCAATTTTGGAGAATACAGTCACATCCTTCAACTGATCAAATAAATCATCGATCCGTGGCAGAGGATATCTATTCTTTATGGTCACCTTATTCAACTGTCTGTAGTCTATGCATAGGCGGAGAGTACCATCCTTTTTCTTCACAAATAATACTGGTCCTCCCCAAGGTGACACGCTAGGGCGGATGAAACCCTTATCTAACAATTCCTGCAATTGCACCTTCAACTCTTTCAACTCAGCAGGTGCCATCCTATAAGGAGTGATGGAGATTGGCTCCACACTAGGCATAGTCTCAAATTCAAACTGCACCTCTCTTTCCGGAGGCAATCCCGGTAATTCTTTCGGAAAGACATCTGGAAAATCTCATACCGTAGGAATATCTTTAAGATCTAGACTCCCCACCTAGGTGTCTATCACATGAGCTAGATAAGCTTCACATCCCTTTCTAATCATCTTTCTAGCATGTGCAGCTGAAATGATATTGGATGGCAATAACTGCCTCTCCTCGTGTATCACTACGTCTGCATACTCGGGAAGACCAAAAGTGACTGTTTTCAGTCTACAGTCGATCATGGCATGATGCCTAGCTAACCAATCCATGCCCAAGATGATATCATAATCTCGAAAGGGCATGTCAATTAAGTCTGATAGGAATGTATGTCCTTGGATCACCAAAGGACAATCCTTATACAATTTGTTCACCCTAACCTCTTATCCTAAAGGACTAGTCACTAGCACATCATAATCCAATTTCACACAAGGAATAGCAATAGAGCATGCAATACTGGCACTAGCATAAGAATGTGTAGAACCAGGGTCAAACAGCACATATATATCTCTATCAAAAATGGAGAAAGTACCAGCCACAACATCTAATGTCTCAACTTCATCCCTCTGGCACATGGTGTACACCCTGACTGGTGCACCACTTTGCTCTGGTTGGCTCACTGTGCCCTTGCTGCCAGAAGTGTTACCTCTACCCCTACCTCTGCCTCTACTAGTTATCTGTTGTCCTCTAGAAGCAGAACCTTAAACAGATCCCTCGGTGGTAGTATGCAGCCCAGATCTGCGTGCACTAGTGCAATCTCTAGCAAAATGCCCACTTACCACAGTTGTAACAGGCTCCTATGGCCTTATAACATACTCCTCCATGAGTCCTGCAACAAGTCTCACAAGCACGGGTAGGAAAGGAACCCCTAGATGTCTGCTGTCTGGATCTAGGTAGCCTCTGCCTTGAGAATCTTCCCCTACTAGATCCTCTGTTACTTGTTCCCCCAAAGCACTTCCTCTTACTCAAATTGTTACTTGGACTCTGACCTATAGGCTTATTGCTCTTCTCTTTTTCAGTGGTTACCTTCTCAGATGCCCTTTCTAGTTCTATCCTTTCCAATTCAAGGGCCTGTGATATCAAGCCAGAGAAGTTGTCATATCGAAACCCAACCACTTGCAATCTCAAACTAGACCTCAAACCGGCCTCAAACCGTTTGCATCTGTCTCTATTGGTAGTGAGTAGGCTTCCAGCATTGTGGCTGAGGCGAGAAAAGTCTCTCTCATACTCGGCTACAGTCTTGTTCCCTTGCTTCAAACTGAGAAACTCCTGTAGCTTCATGTTCACATAGGTATCAGGAACATATTTCTGTCTAAACTCCCTTAGAAAGTCATCCCATATCAGCACTGGCGGCTCAACCAAACTGTGGGGAATGGTCTTCCACCACTCATATGCATCTCCATGCAGCAGGGAAATTGAATATTCAAACTTCAACTCATCTGTGCAGTGTAATTTCTTGAAGACCCTTTCCATCCATTCTAACCATTGCTCAGCTTCCAATGGGTCCACTGTACCCTTGAACTCTGTTGCCCCATACTTTATTAAGTTGTCATATTGTCTGGCTGGGGATGGTGGTTGCACTGGAGGTGCTTGCACAGGAGCTTGGACTGGTATATTACCAGCCATTTGCTGAAATAATGCAGCCCTCTGTTGAGCAAACTAAGCAGGAAACTGCATGGGTGGGACGGGTGCAGCTGACCCACTGGCATTCTGAGGAGCTGGTGCCTCCCCCTGTACCTCAGCTGCTACTGATTGTTCTGCGGTGTGATCCCTTTCTTCCATATTGAATCACAAGGAATTCTACTCCTTGAACAACCAACACAAGGAGATTTTCCTCCATTAGTCCATATTTATGATGTAATGCACTATATGTATCTATAATGACAGTTGAGCAGTTGTACTTATCAAAATTTTTTAAACATGCAATTTCAAAACTTGTATAAAAACCAAAGCTCTGATACCACTTAACATGTCACACCTTATCCCTGGTAAGGCATGACATGTTCCCGTAGCATACCTAAGGAATTACATACTCCACCTACCGATAACCCATTAGTTATGCTACAAAGGATTTTAAAACAAATCATAGCTTTTTATCTTATCAATTCTTTTGCGGAAAACTACATGAGAATAGTTAAAATTACATGTAAACATTCATTGGAAATAATAATAGACTAAATATTGCAAAAGTTACATTTTCATAAGTCTCAAAGTAAAATACAAAATAGTTACAAACTTAAAATGTGATAGCAATACAATGCTTTTAAATACAAACTGCTCAATGTCCGTACATCCATACATATAGGTACAAAATACATCAAAAGGAAATTACAGGGGTATACCTACAATATATACCCACAAACAATACTAAAATGCTGCTTCCAAGTCTCTCACTCGATGGCCTTCTCCTTTCCCTTACCTGCGACAGCATAAAGAAGCTATCGCTGAGTATATCACTCAGTGGTGCACAACTAATAAATTTCAAACTTAAGGTAAAATACAATTTGGTGAAAGCATAATCAATCACATTTTTCTTAAACATGAAAACTTCACGATAGTTCTAAGTCCATAAAGGCCATTTATTGGAATAACATTTCAAGTGAGAAATCACACTTCATAAATCACAATTCACAAAGCATTAGTGTTGCCAATATCAACACATAGTTTAGGCCATAACACAAAATTTCACGATCAGTGCCGTGTTGTACACCACGACAAAGCAATCTCAACCTCACTAACTGTTATTAATGAGGGAAGGGCTAGCTAGCTAATTAGTACTCATGTAGTCTTACCCCACTAACCGTTATTAATGGGAGACATAATTAATATCAATTATCAACTCCAAGTAGCCGTTACTACTGGGGAGTTCCGAAAGTTACTGTCATGCTAACTGTGGTTTCAAAACAGTTTCCAAAAATTTCCCACTCAACAATCACATTTATAAACCAATAAACACATTTAAATTCATCATAATATTCATATAAAGGTGGCAACACCCAAATTTCTTAAATATAAGAGAAAAACCATATTTTAGTCAAAGTAAACTTGTTCAAAGCAAACTCAGTCAAATAAACACATTCCAAGCAATTTACAAGTTTAAAAATGAAGAAAATGTTAGTTGTGCACAAACCTTCAATGCTCTCTTTTCTCTTTACTTACTATTCCTTATCCGTTTCAACTTCTTTTTCTACTGAAAATACACAAATAGAATACCTCAATACCAATCTCAATTGCTGCCAAAAACTCATTACATGCATGTCTAATGCATCCCAAGTTAGCTTTGCAAATTTTAGAAAATTTTGATTTTGGACAGATTGGTGCCCCAATTTTTGAACCCAATTTTTACCTAGTTTCGATCATAATTTGGTGAGGTTTTCTGCATGAAAATTGCTCATCTAGGTCTTAAATTTATTTTCCTTTTGGAATCGCCTAATTCAGAGCTATGTAGCTCAAGTTATGCCTAAAATAAGATTACTGTTTACGTCACTGTTCATGCTGCAGATTCAGTTCTGGCAGATTTATCAATCCAATTTCTTTAAGTAATTTGATCAAGTTAAGTCCATAATTTAGTCTAATGTTCTTCATATGAAATTTTCTACTATGTCTTAAGTTTCCATCGGTTCAAGAATCGCCTAAATCAGAGTTTTCTAGGGAGAGCTATGGCCATGCAAAATTTACTGTTCATATGGTAAATCTACAATTCTGCAGATTCAGTGATTCAATTTTGCTCAGCAATTTGATTGGGTTAAGTCCATAATTTGGCCTTAAGTTCTTCATATGAAATGTTCTACTGTGTCTTAGTTTTCCATCGGTTTAAGAATCGTCTAAATCATAGTTTTCTAGAGAGTGTTATGGCTATGCAAATTTTATTGTTCATATGGTCAAATTCTGCAGGTTCTATAATTGTGTCTCTAAGTTCAAACCAAGGTTTAGGCAATTTCTGGGCAATTTCTGGGGTGGGTCTCTTCATGGAAATTCTAGCCCTATGTCTTAAGTTTCATTTTCAATTGGTTTCACACCAATTGGAGTTGTATAGCTCCATTTATGGGCTGTCAAACACACTGAACTCAGTGTGCAAATTCTACCCTAGGTTTAAAATTTGCATTTCTTCAATTATTCCCTCTAACCAACCTCAATTCACATTTAATTCACCCAAAATGACTATAATTTAGCATTGAAACATCAATGGCACTTCCTAGCACAAACCCCACAATTTTCAAACACCAAAGTTTGTAATTTTCCCTAATCCCTAATCTCCCATAATTAAATTTATACACATTTCATGCAAATTTCTTTACTCTAATCAAGCATACTACTTCAACTAAGCTTGATTTCATCATCATTTTCATTGAAATATATCAAACCCTAATTTTTCTCCAATTTGGCCAAAACCCTAGTTTAGGTTCCATGCATGTTTCCTTTCATTTTCTTATGAAATTTCATCATAATCTAACTTAATTTAAGGTTTGCATAACAAAATGAGCATTAAAGAACTTACCTCTTGATGACTTCCTTCCAACTCACCAAATCTTCAATTTTCTTCTAATCTCTTGTTTCCCCTTGCTTTTAATCTTTAAATCAAATATTAATTTGATGCTCTCTATCAATTAGGTGCAAAACCCATAGAGGAAAAGTAAGGAATTAATTTTTGAGAATGGGTGTCAATGGAGAAAGAAGGAAGAAGAAGAAAGAAAGAAAGAGAGAAGGAAAGAGAGTGGGTGGTAACTAAATGGGAAAGAAAGGGAGGGTTTTGTCTTCTTTTATACTTATTTATTCCTTTTTAATTTATTTAACGAGTTGTCCAAAGCCCATTGGTCCCTTAAATTTTAATTAGGTCAAAAAATGAAATTTAAATTCTAGATTTTTGCCTCTTTTATTTTCTTTTCACTTTTACTCTAATTTTTCCCTCAATATTTCTTCATAATTCAATATTTTATTTTTATTTAATTTAATTTACATTTTGGTCAAAAGTCAACTCTTGAAGTGAATTGACCAAAATGCCCCTCATCGGGTCATAATCCTTCTTTTTTTTTTTTAACCCATTAAATCCTTAGGTCTTTGATTCACTTGAATTTTTATTGTGTCTATCTCAATTAATTTTTTTATTTATTTTTGGTCATCAAGGTGTCTTTGAATAGTACTAGTTACAGGCCAAAAATGGTACTATTCATAACTCGGAGGTTCGGGGTGTTACAGGCATGCTATGCTAGGTGTTAACCATAGTCTATGAGCTGCATAAAATGATTTAGAGAAATCATTTATGGTAAGAAAAATTTCTGATGATATTAAGAGTTGATATCATGTCTCATTGCCAATTAGTGATAAGCCTAGTAAGTCACACACATACACAAGTAATCACCAAATTAAATATGATTTAATTAATTAATTAAAGAGTTTAATTGATTAATTAAATAGGTTTGGTTTACAATTAGATTGCAAAGTTCCTAGCATGGCTTGGAACCAAATCTAGGTTATTCGATGTATAGTGTAAGTTAAATTTATATTTAAAGTGTTTAAATATGAATTTAATTAATGAGAAATTAATTAGTAGAGATTAATTAATTAATATTTGATATAAATTGATTAGAAGAAGAGAAATAATTATTTTGGGTTGAGAACTCAAAATTAAGACACAGGAGTATTTTGGTCATTTCACAAAGTGACATATGGCACCATGAGATGGTGACACATGGCACTACACATAAGCTTGCCATATGTCTTTTAATCATGTAAGATGATCAAAGTAAAGATTAAATATAGGTTTGACACTTGGCACAATGTGATTGGGTCAATTAAACCTAGAGCTAATCAAAGGTGACATGTGGCAAGGGTTTTAAGTGGTGACCTAGCTATATAATGTGTTGTTATGAAAAGAAAAAATAACAAGCTGCTCATTCTCTTTGGTGCCGCCACCCAAAGCACCTCTCCCTTCTCTTCTTCTTCATCTCTCACCAATTCAAAGAGAATAGCCAACATTCTCTTGAATTAAAATTGCTAGAAATCATTTCCAGTGTCCTGTTTACATCTGTAATCTCTCAAAAGGAAAAACTTGATTTTCTAATTCATAGAAAAAGCTTTGGAAGCTGTTCAAGGGCTGCCATTAGTGATCTTAGTGTGGACAAGCTAGAGGGACAATATCTGGTGTCCTAGACGCATCCCAAAGGTGCCAAACACACTGCAGTGCATTAAAAGGTTAGTGCACTTATTCTTGATCTAATCTAGGGTTCTAATGAATTAATCTGTTAATTCTAAAATTTTAAATAGTAAATATAGATCCAAAAATATATTAAAAGAGTTTTAATATGCTGTTTATCATTGAAATCAAATAGATAAAATAAATCTTGAATGATGTATGTGACCCTAGATGAAAAATTTTGAATTTCAATTATCTAAACTTATATTTTTCATGCTTCTGCTCCTTTAATTATCGGTTTGTCTAGAGTTTTATCAATTGGAATTGTGATATTAGGAACCTGGACCATAGGTGTTGGCACCTGGGATAGTGATGTAGTTGGCTGAGGTACCTACACTACAAATATGTTAGTTCCTCTGTAACTGTTGTCGCTCGAGCCAAATGTCACCTAGGTAGTTGCACTTGTTGAGGCACTAGTGGGACTTGAGAACCTGCAATTACCTTACATCATAAATGACCAAGTGAGTCATAAGATTAGAATTACTAAGAATCTAGGTAGGAGCATTGGTCCTACCTCCAAGCTCCAAGACGATTGATCTGCGCTGATGTTCTGGAGTGGTTAGCCACTTGCTCCTCTCTCCTGTGAGGTGGGTAGTACTTTTATTGCTTTGAACTTGACTTCCATAAGAACTACCTAAGGGACTATATGGCAGAGTCTACCCCTTAAGTTCCTTGGCGCTCTTGGATATCAAATTAAATTCCTCTGGCTTGGAAGTTTGACTGTCTAGAAGTTTGGCCATCAGAAAGTACTAGAACTGGTAAACCAAGTATCGCAAACAACAACTGTATAGAAAAAAAAAATATTTTCTTCATACTTACATCAATTTTGTCAAAGGCTATATCCATCTGTCTTCCTATGCCTTTCTCCAAGACATCAGCGATGGTTGATGCAAGTTTTCCTTCATAAATATTAGACATTTTGTGACACCTCATCAAGAACATGCATGATAGTAAAATGTGAGGCCTTCTGTCCCACTAGGCATGTCAAAAATTGCTAATTAATTTTTGGTGACGAATAATGGTGATGTGTGTTAAGATGAGACTTTTGTCCCATCGAGCATGCCAAAAATTATTTTCTAAATGAATAAGTACTGTTCATATAGTCAAATTTTCTAGGTCCAAAATTGGTAACCCGGATTCAAGCCTCATTTAGCGTAACTTATGGTCCTTTTCTAGGTAGGGTGTCAATCTCTAAAGAGTTGTAGGTGTTATCTCCTCATGTCCTGCTCGCGTTCCCATGTAGCCTTTTGGCCCGAATGATGGAAACACTTTAACCAATGGTATCTGCTTGTTCTTCAGCTGCGTCACCTCATGTGCCAAGATTTTTATGGGTTCTTCATCATATGTCAGGTCTGGATTCACTTCAATCTCCTCTACTGGCAAAATGTGTGATGGGTCTGATCTATACCTCCTTAACATGGAGACATGGAAGACATTGTGGATCTTTTCCAACTCCAGAGGCAATGCAAGTTTGTATGCTAACAGACCCACTCTTTCCTAAACTTCATATGGCCCGATGAAGTGAGGACTTAGTTTCCCCTTTCTGCCAAATCTCATGATTTTCTTTCAAGGGGAAACCTTTAAGAATACTATTACCCACATTATATTCAATGTCTCTTCTCTTTAGATCTATATAGGACTTCTGACGATTTGATGCCGCCTAAAGTCTATCCTGAATGAGCTTAATCTTTTCCTCTGTCTGCTGTATAATTTCTGGGCTAATCAACTTTCTCTCACCCACTTCATCCCAACACAAGGGAGTTCTACATTTTCTACTATAGAGTGTTTCATATGGAGGCATCCCAATGCTTGATTGATAGCTATTATTGTAAGCAAATTCAATCAAAGGCAAGTGTGTATCACAACTTCCTTCAAATTCAATCACACAAGCCCAAAGCATATCTTTCAAAATTTAGATGATTCTCTCAAACTGGCCATCTGACTGTGGATGGAATGCTGTGCTGAAGTTTAATTTAGTTCCTAGGGCTTTTTGGAGACTACCCCATAATCTAGAAGTGAACCTCAAATCTCTATATGATACAATGGATACTGGCACTCCATGCAACCTCACAACTTCATCAATATATAGTTTAGCCAATCTGTCTAGACTATAGTCCATCCTCACTAGCAAAAAGTGTGCAGACTTAGTTAATCTGTCCATAATAACCCAAACTGCATCATGATTATTCTGTGTACATGGAAGTCCCATCACAAAATCCATAGTAATTCTCTCCCATTTCCACTCGGGAATTGACAATGGTTGCAGCAACCCAGTGTTAGTGGTATGCCCTAGAGCATATCATTTAGTATATATCTTGTACATGTTTTATTAATAAAAAAGCATTTTCACTTTTCCGTTTACATAATATATTTATGTGTAATAGAAAAGGTCCATTGATATTTTGTTAGAAATTCTATTCTTAAGTTATTAAGAATATGAGTGACAGTATTTCTAGCACAAAGTATCATAAATTGGTTCACAATCGAGGATACTTCACACAGGACATGACTTATCCAGAAAGATTGTATTCATATTTGTTCCCAGTGTAATTATATGAAATATAAATAAGATGGAATGGTTAGTCTCATGCCATATAACAAGCATGATAGACACTTATAAATGATAAGTAGGTCGAACCAGTGACATTTATGACAAGCACATGGAGTTTACTCTTGTCAATGTATTATCATAAATCATATTAGTGCATATAATCTTTAGACCTGAGATAGCACAGTTATCTTGTATATAGGTGGTTTGAGTTTGATACTGCTTTCATCCTTGTACTGTGTATGGGTATATGGGCATGTGTTGGCTCCTACTAGTTATATATGGAGGTAGGTGTTGATCAAGATGGAATCTGTTACCCTAAGTAAATAGGGATAAAATCCTACGTTCATTTAATTGTTCTTGATGTTTCAAGTTCCTGGCCAGGACAGATAGATTTAATTAGAAAAGAGTTTCTAATGAGAAAAATCTTTTTAATCAAGAACTGAAATTAAAAGAGAACATAATATTCATAGCAAATGGGGTTTGACATAAACTATAACTCCAGCTCGAATTGGGATGAGCCTAGTGAGTCATACACATACACAAGCAATCACAAAATTAAGTATGATTTAATTAGTTAATTAAAGAGTTTAATTGATTAATTAAATAGGTTTGGTTTGCAATTAGATTACAAAGTCCCTAGTATGGCTTAAAACCAAATCTAGGTTATTGGATGTATAGTATAAGTTAAATTTATATTTAAAGTGTTTAAATATGAATTTAATTAATGAGAAATTAATTAATAGAGATTAATTAATTAATTTATATTTGATATAAATTGATTAGAAGAAGAGAAATAATTATTTTGGATTGAGAACTCAAAATTAAGACACAGGGGTATTTTGGTTATTTCACAGGGTGACATGTGGCACCATGAGATGGTGACACATGGCACTACACATAAGCTTGCCATTTGTCTTTTAATCATGTAAGATTATCAAAGTCAAGATTAAATATAAGTTTGACACTTGGCATAATGTGATTGGGTCAATTAAACCTAGAGCCAATCAGAAGGTGATATGTGGCAAGGGTTTTAAGTGGTGACCTAGCTATATTAGGGAAAGAATGAAAAAGAAAAATAACAATCTGCTCCTTACAATTTTGTGCCGCCACCCTTGGTTATCTCTTCCTCTCTTCTTCTTCATCTCTCATTAACTCAAAGAGAATAGCCAACATTCTCTTGAATTAAAAATACTAGAAATCGTTTTTAGTGTCCTGTGTACATATGTAATCTCTCAAAAGGCAAAACCTGAATTTCTAATTGATTGGAAAGGCTTGAGAAGCTGTTCAAGGGGCTGCCATTGGTGATGTTGGTGTGGAAAAGCTAGAGGGACAACATCTGATGTCCTAGACGCATCCTAAAGGTGCCAAACACACTGCAGTGCATCAAAAGGTTAGTGCACTTGTTCTTGATCTAATCTAGGGTTCTAATGAATTAATCTGTTAATTCTAAAATCTTAAATGACGAATATAGATCCAAAAAACATATTAAAAGAGTTTTAATATGTTGTTTATCATTGAAATCAAATAGATAAAAATGAATCTTGCATGATTCATGTGACCCTAGATGAAAAATTTTTTTAATTCAATGATCTAAACTTATGTTTTTCATGCTTACGCTCCTTCAATTGGTATCAGAGCCACTATATTTGCCATTTAGATTGTTGATTATATGATTTAATTGTGTGATTTAATCATGAGATCATTAAATCATTGCTGGTTGCAATGAAAAAGATGGCAGCATGATGAAGGCACCATTGGTGCGCATGGTTTGTTCCATCTTACCATGCGCATGGTTTTTGGGTTTGTTTGTGGGCTTGGTTCCAAGGCCCATAATGAGGCCCATGACTAATTAAAGTGTTTAATTAGGAGTTTTAATCACAAATTAAATTTTGATTCAAATATGAATTTTTAAATTTGTTTGAATAAATTTGTTTGAATGTGATTCAAATCTGGATTTTTAAGTTGAATATGAGATATTCAATTTAATTTAAGTTTTTAAATTTGTTTGAATGTGATTCAAATCTGAATTTTTAAATTTGCTTGATTGTGATTCAAATCTGAATTTTTAAATTTGTTTGAATGTGATTCAAATCTGAATTTTTAAATTTGTTTGAATTATATTCAAATATGAATTTTTAAGTTGAATATGAGATATTCAATTTAATTTAAGTATGTATGTTTTATTTAATTATTAAATAGTGATATGCATGATGGATGATCATGGACTATAAAAGACCAATGTAATTGGATTTATTTCTTTTATGTTTCTTTGGATTGTAATTTAATTAATTTATTTTGGGCATGTATTAAAAAGGTTATAATATTTTTGGGTTGTAATTTCATTTATTTAGTTCTTGTAAATTCACCTTGGTATGCCAAGGATTACTATGTAATATTGGATTGCAAGAAGATCAAGGAGGTCAAGAGCATTGGAGGGACCAGTGGGAGGAATTCAAGATCAAGTGTTAATTATGTACTCCTTCAGCAACTCTTGTAAAATGAATGAATGAAATCCACCTAGGAATGCCCTAATTCAATTCTTGGTGGCTCAAAATTGAATCCCTTAGAAAGTCTATGATCATACCATATTTACTGTTTATCTATGAATGCATGAGATGTATGGGAATGTATGCAAGTATATGATATATGCATGCTAAATGGATAATGTGCAAAGTGAGACCACAATAGTAATTAGGATGACCACAAAATCTTCCAAATAAATGATTAAGTTGGATATGCTATAATTTAAGTAATTATAACATGAGCTCTCCATTGGGGCAATTATTTTAAGAAATTTTGAATAGTTGCATATGACGCAATTAATTTAAGAGATTTTCTTAAGAATAATTGTTAAGCATGAGATGTTGTAAATATGTAAATGGTTTGGTGGCCAATAATGGATGTACCTGAGGACATTAAAATTATTTGCATGTTTACTAGCTCAATGGGATCAACTTAACTAATGCAAGATAAGTTAATAATGGATGTGCCTGAGATTTTGAGTATTAGGGGCTAGGTAAATGATTGAACCTCACATGAGATGTGATGGGCAAGGAGTTGCTCACTTATAGTTTATTGTGATTCCAATAATGGATATACCTGAGGATGATCAATAGGATTATAAGAATTCGATCACCCATTAGAAATCCATCCAACTAGGATTTCCGTTTTCTTCTTTGGAAGTGTAGGATTCGCTAAGTTAGTTGGAGGACCAATTTGATTAAAAGACCATAATCATTTTGGTTAATTACATGATACATTTACTAATTAATCTGGTTATTTTCTATAGTTAATTTTCTGATAATAATGAGCACATAACAACCACCACCATCCAATATCCTTGTAAGCATACTTAATCGCAATAGGTTGATAGGACCTAATCTGTCTGATTGGCTAAGAAATTTGAAACTTGTCTTAAACCTTGAACATATAGGATATGTTCTAGACTTAAATGTTCCTGGTCCCTTACCTCCAGAGGCCACTCAAGAGGAACATGAAACTTTGGACAAGTGGAAGGAGCATGATATGAGAGCTAAGTGTTACATGCTTGCTTGTCACACCCTACTCCTCGTAAGATGTAACATGCTCCCGTAGTACACCTAATGAATTACCGTACTTCGCCTACCGATAACCCATTAAATATACTACAAGGGATTTTCAAATAATTTTCATTCATTTTTAAATTGGTGGGTAAATTTTTTTCAGATATTAAAAACCTTTATTTAAAGTTTAAACATAAATCAAATTTTTAGATATTTAAAATCTCTGCAATTTTTACAAAAATTTCGGCAGAGTGCCATCTATATTTTGAGAAAACAGTTCTTCAAAACCTGAAAATAAAAAGACTCCCAATATTTTTCTCAATCACAACTTCATTATTCAATCTCATTTCACGAATCAACATAAGCAACTCAATACACAGTTTAAATTAAATCAAACATTGAAATATCTCATTAAGATAACAAAATGAATATTTACATTCATGGGATTATTAAAAATTTAGTAGTGCAAAAACTTTATAAATACATAAAATCTCAAGATAACCTTATAATAATTTGTATTTCATTACAATCCAAAAAATATATTACAAAAGAGTTGGTACAATTGCTCAAAGCAAATTTCATACATACAATTACAGAATTACATCAAAATCTAAAGTACAAGGGTATACCTATGATATACCCGAAGATAGTCTCACTATGCCTTTTAGTAATCTTGCTCAGCTGCTTTATATTTTCTTTCACCTGTGACAGCATACAAAGCTATCGCTGAGTAGTGAACTCAGTGGTGCACAAACTAATAATTTAAAACTTAATACAAGTTATGCTTGACAATTCATAATAGATAAAAATTTAAAATTTCTAAATTCTTCAAAAATTAATATTTTCATTCATGCAAATTATTCATTTGAATAAAATTTTGATCAAATAATAACTATTTATCTACATTTCTTTTAAATCCCGAAACAATATGAAAATATTTTGAATCACTGACAAATTATTTATTTCAATCACAATTTATCAAACTATGCATAATTTAAAGGGCGTTGCCAATAATTCACACAGTTGAACCCATGACCCAAAATTCAAATAGACGCCTTGTTGTACACCACGACATTTCACACTGTCCCAATAATCGAGGCTAAAAGGGAGGAACAAAGACTAGCTAGTATATATGAGTACTCATTTAAACTCTTCCCCAACTGGCAAGCCAGAGAGGAAGGAACTCGCCCCATCTAGTGGAGGAGATATCTCACTAGACAAGCTAATGAGAATTCACAACAAATTTTGCCATGTTAACTGTGGTTTCAAATCATATTCAAAACAATTTCTATTTACAAAGTGTTTACAAATCATCAGCATATTTAATCATCATAAATTCATGCTCAAGGTTGGCAACACATCAAACTTAAAATTTACGATTCTCAAAACCATGCAATAAGTCTTTAAATGCATAAGAAAATTTATATTTAAATTATACAATTTCATTCAATAAGTTAAAATTCTCAACACAACAAAATCATAAGTTACAAAATAAACTTGTTCAAATCAATTTAGAAGTAAAAAAAATAACAAAAGAGTTAGTTGTGCACAAACCTTATACGAGTCGCCTCTTAGCCTTGACTCGATTCCTAGGGTTCTTTCCCAGTGTTGTTTTCAATTGAAACACACAGTTTCACAGTGTTTCAGTACCATAACTTAGCATAAATTCAAAAAATAAATTTAAATTCACTTTTACCCAGCTCTAATGTGCTAAACTTGACGTTCTTTAAATTTTGTGTTTCGGGATTACTATTCACTACAATATTCAAGTCAATTTGTTGACTTTCTAAGGCTTAATAGGTATGGGAATTCCAACTTCACCCACATACCACATTTTAGTCACTAAATTTGTTGGTTTTGGTTGTTTACTCAAATTCTAAGTCTTTTAGGCAAATTTGCAAATTTTCAGTTTTTGTGTTTTAAGTTGCACTGTTCCATTGGTCATTTTTCTGTTAAAATTTGGCAAAACTTTCTTCATAGAAAATGTTCCCTATTGTCTTAAATTTCTTCTCCTTTTTGAATCAGTCTATTTGGAGTTTTGTAGCTCAAGTTATAGCCATTTGAATCATGGCTGCCGGATTGGACTTAACCCAGATTTTTGGCAAATTCTGGTTCTGGCAATTTTAGGTTACCAACTTTGGGTGGCCAAATGACTTGGTTAATGACATAATTTGGGTTTGTGTTCTTCATGAAAGTTTTAGGTCTATATCTCAACTGTCTACTGGTAAAATTTCAGGTCATTTAGACTTGCCTAGCTCAGGTTATGCGCAAATGAACAAATCATTTGGTCATTTTGTACAGGTCAGACTCAGAAAATCCGAATTTGGTCAATTTGTTCAATAGGTTCTGGTCACTTTTTAGGCATGATTCCTAAATGAAAATTGTGTCATTTTGTGTCTATTTTCATTCCTAATTGGTCTCATACCAATTGGACTTGTAAATTTTTAGTTTTGGTCCCTCAAATGGACCTTAGTCCTGCTGCCAGCAGCATAACCACATTGAATCCGAATTTAAACTCAACTTCAACACTTCCAACACACTTCATTTGGTCACAAATGACCATTTTTCACCTCAAACCAAGTCCAACACACCATTTAACACATTCTCACATTTTTGTCTTCTAAACCCTAGGTGCCAAACCCTAACTTACACAATTCATTCAATTAATGAATTTAAAGTAAATAATCAACATCTATACACTTAATTCATCTCAAATAATCATTCAAAATCATCAAACTCATTCATATCAAACCCTAACACAAGCTGTAACGATCGGGCTCCAACCAGGAATTGTTCGCATTGGCCATAAGCCTCACGGTTTTGTTCCACAGGTGGAATGGAGAACTTCCTAGGAGGTCACCCAATCCTAGGATGGGTAACCTCCTGGAAGTTCTCCATTCCACCTATGAGACAAAGCCGTGAGGCTTATCGCCAAAGTGGACAATTCCTCTAGTGGTTGGAGCCCGATCGTTACAATTGGTATCAGAGCCGCTCGCGTGTACTCTTGGGCGATGGTGGGGCAAACCTCAGTGAGGACGCTGAGTCTCGAAAGGGGGGGGGGGGGGGGAGAAATGTCCCCTAGGCAAATCCCACATTGGCAAATCATGGAGATGGTCTTGGGTTCAAAAAGTAATGATATCTAAAATGGGGGAACTAATCACTAGAGGTGCCTTTTGGTGGAATGGCCTGGAGAGTTGGAAGAACTCTAAGGTTAAGCATGCTCGCTTGAGAGAAATCCTAGGATGGGTGACCTCCTGGGAAGTTCTCCATTCCACCTATGGGACAAAAACGTGAGGCTTATGGCCAAAGCGGACAATTCCTCTAATGGTTGGAGCCCGATCGTTACACAAGCTGGCTAAAATTTCCTTTTTGGTCCCCCAACAATTGTTTTCTATTTGGTTTTACACAATTTCTAAGTTATTTCCACTTGTTCAATGTTAATTCTATAAGCATAAATCAATTTAAGTTAGGAGAGAGGTTTACCTCATATGGAGCTTTTTAATTCTCCAATTTTTCTTTTCCTTCTTGCTCCCAAAGAGTTTATCTAGGTCTAAGGGTGAGATTTAGTATTGGAATTTGAGGGATTTATGGAAGGGAACCAAAGAAATTTAAGCTTTTTATTCTTTAACAATGGTGGAAGATGAAGGAAGAGAGGGAGATGAGAAAGTGACGGAAAAGTGGGAATGGAAGATAACAAATTTTTTTCTTTTTTTTTTTTTTATGTGTATTTATCTCTTAATTTGACTTAGTCAAATTAAGTAATGAAATTAAAATTAAATATGAAGTCATGCATGATGTCATCTTGATGAGGTCATTAATTTATTTTCTTTTCTTTTCTTTTTCTCTTATTTTTCTCATATTTCTTTAATTTAATTCTATATTTCAGAATTTTCATTTCTTAGATTTTATTGGAGAGTTAGGTTAGGAGTCAGCTCTCGAGGTCAATTGACTAAATTGCCCCTTACCGGTTCAACTCGGTTTGCAAATAATTCAATATTTCTTTCGGATCCTTGACCTAATTATTTAACTAGCTTAACAATTCTTTTTCGTGATTTTCTCTTTTCCACTATGTTCGTAATAGTCCTAAGGACCGCAGCGTCACATTTTACGGTTCGAAATTTGAGTTTAAATTGACTTCACAATCCTTCCCGAGAAGGTCACCCATCGCTGTGACTCTCGGCACATTTAACTTCTTATGTTTTGTTTTTCTTATTTATACTTAACTAATTGACAATTACTAATTATTTGTATTTAGAGCTTAACTAGGTATCTTAAACATAGTTCTAATCCTCTTAATTATCCAGACCGATATCGGTCACCGGAACAGTAACATATACCAAGCTATGCAAATAGGGGTGTTACAATTCTCCCCCCCTTAAAATAATTTCATCCTCGAAATTTTACCTGGTATCAGTCTCTGAACAGTTGTGGGTGCTGTCTCCTCATGTCCTATTCACGTTCCCAAGTAGCTTCCTGGCCTGAATGATGGTTCCTTAGCACTTTAACCAATACTATTTGCTCATCAATTGCTCACCTCGTGTGCCAAGTTTCTTATGAGCTTTTGTAATAAGTTAGATTCAAATTCATTTCAATTTTAGAGGTAAGTAAATCTGTGTGCTAGTGGATCCAGTCTTTCTAGGACCTCGTATGATCCTATGGGTGAGAACTTAGTTTTATTCTTTTCTTATCAAATCTCTTGATCATTTGATGTAACCTTCAATTTAGTTTAGAATATTTTAGTCTTTTATTGCTGTTGTTTTAGCAATTATTTTCCTTTGTAGTCTTTTTTTTTAAATGACCTTGTTGGTTATATATGAACTGCTTATCTCTTTCTTGGCCATAGGTCCATAACCATTATCTTACCATCTCTATTTATGACCAAGGCCTATGTGCCATTTTGCACTATCTTGTTTGCTTTTGTTTAACTTATTTCCTTCTTGATAAAATAGTTCGGGATATCGTTACACGTCTTAAGTAGGTTGTTTGCCCTGGTGGCAATTCTAATGTTTTTCTCATTTCTTACTGTTCTATTTTTTTTTTCCACAGCTTAACTTTAATTATTTTATTCCTCAATCTTATCTTCTTCTTTAACTTGACTGTCGAATCATGATTTAGCACCTCTTATCATCCCTAATAAATCCACTATACTTCAATATTACTTTGATTTGGTCCTCTGACCATTCTAGTCAACACTTTAACTAATATTCATAACGTTTCTTTATTACATTTGCACCCATTATTCAAATTTTTACTTTTATATTTTCTTTTATCTACTGATATCCTATAGCTTATTTTTTTATCATTACCCCTTTTTTTTTTTTCAACCATAAACAATTTTGTAATCTTAAGAAGGGAGTCTACCGGACTCCCCTGTTTCCCATGCTATTCAAAAGTTCCGCTTTAATTCTAATCTAATCCTTATGATCTACACAATAAAATTGTGCTCTTCCCAAAGAATACCTGGCCAACTAGTTCCTAACGAATTACTGTTATCAGTAGAATATCATTTCTTAACTGTTTTTTAAGTTATAATTGTCATCCATAGCATCCTGTTTCTTCTAGGGGAACAAAATTATATTTTGTGTCTTACTGCTACACAAATAGAATACTGTTCCTTACTAAACTTTGAGCAAAAGATCCATTGGAATACCAAAACAACTATAAACCCCATATCGAAGACTGGATGACTTAGCCCTATAAGTGTTATTTTCAAATTTTTACCATGCTAAAATCTCTAGTCCCATAACAATTCTTGATGTACTGTAATTCATACTAGGGTAACGGAGTCTTTAACTCTCACTACCTTGCAACCATGATCTTTTGATATTCTAATTATAGAGTTTTAAATCCCGAATTAGGATTTTCAAACTTAGTTCTAGTAATAAAACTCTATTCTGGTATATTTGTACCAGAGCGAAAGTCATTTATAACTATTCTTATCCTTATGTGCTATTGGGTAGTACGTAGCTCTACACAATAAATCTCAAGTCAATACTGTAATCTGCAGCTTACAGCACAAACATCAAGAATATTGCATAGTTACTACGATACATCCCAATAGATCAAACTTTCCTATGTCTTATTTCTTTCAAATCCACTAATATCTTAAACTTATTTTGATTATGGTACTTACTGACATATATCAACAGTAGTACCTTTACTTCCATTTAGGGCAAATATATTGCTATAACTTACTTTTTGGTCCTCTTGCCTTATCTAATTAGGCTTACTAATTAACTTTATAATTTGTCATAGTCTAGGAGATGTCTCTCACTATAAACTTTTCCAAAATTAATTCCAATCACGCTTATATCGCAATTCTTATCCTAAAAGACTAATTACTAACACATTAAAGTTTATCTCCGTGCAAGGGAATAACAATAGAACATATAATTTTAGCATTAGCATATAAATAAGTAGAGCCGGAATCAAATAGTACATAATTATTCCTTTCACAAGTTAAGAACATACCAACAACTACATCTGAAGTCTCTGCTTCTTCCCCTCGATGGATGGCGTTTCCTATTTCTAATGTATTCCTCTGCTCGAGTTGGTCCATTGTGCGAGGATTACCCAAAGTGTTGTCTCTACTTCTGCCTCTGCCCCTACTGACTATTAATGAGCCTCTAAAATTAGAACCTTGGACTGATTCCTTTGGTGTAGTATGTGGCATAAATCGACATGCGCTAGTGCAATCTCGAGCGAAATGTCCGATTCCACCACAATTAAAGCAGGCTCCAGTGACCCTATGTGTGACACCCCTTACCCGTGTACAGTATACCCGAGTAAGTAAGGCCACACTGTGTACTGGCACACTATAATATACCGTACTTAATTTGTGTCATGCTTTTGAAGTTAATTTATGAAATATGATTTATTTTAACCATTTATCAAAAGTATCATTCATTTAAGGTTCCGAAAATTTTAAAGAAAATCCGGCGGAGTACTGGCTAAAAATGGAGAAAACCGTTCTTCGGAACTTGTTAAAAACACTTCCAATATTTTTTTATTCCATCATCTCAAACTCCAGTATTCAAAATCTCAATAATATTTCTCAATAGCAAATTCTCAATAATCTTTTCATTTCTCAACATCCATTTCTCATATACAAGCAATAAATACATGCTCAAATCTTGCATTCATAGTCATAACTTTCATTATTTACATAAACATCAAAATATATTACATGAGTTCAAATACATATGAGAAAATACAAATCTGCTACAAAATATCAAAATGACAAAATGACACCTAGTGCCCTACCGATGCAATCGCAGTAGTGAGGTGACACGGACATCGAGCGTAATCGGATGGACTCACCCAGTCTGTGGTCTACTGGGCTCACGATCGGGATCTCCAGTACCTACGCGTGGCAAAAGCAATGCGCTAAGCAATAATGCTTAGTGGTGCAATAATAAAATAAAAGAAAATAGCAAGAAAACAAATATATAGTGAATGTGTATGATTCATTTGTTTAGTATGGTTATATATGCATTAATTCAGTAACTTGGTTCATTTTATTCATTTGGTTGCCCAGGTAACCTACACTAGACGACTGGACTGGATAACGGGTAAACTGGCACTGGGTACCTAGTACCTCGGGCCGTCACACCATCGGTCACATACGTATCTCCGGCAATGCAACGCCTAACAAGTCAGAATAATCTCCGGCACAAGGCCAAGTCTCAATACAAAGTCAGAATGGCTAAAAGCCATGAAATCACAGAATGGCATTTTTGCCATGTGCAGTACTGCTAACTGAACCCTATTGGCATGCCAAACTATCCAAACCAATCTTATTAGGTATACTAGGGCATTTGAAACTCTTAAATTTGTCAATTGTGAATTTCAATTTTTTTGGTGTTACTATTCATCATTGGTCAACAAAAATGTTGACTTTTAGAATAAAAATGTGTACATCAACTTTGGCACTCCCAACATACCACATTTGGTGTTTAAAACTTGTTGGCATTAAGTGTTTTTACCATTCCTAAGCATTAAACCAAAGGAGCAGATTTTTCAGATTTTGTACCATAAATTCACTATTCCATTGGACACTGTTACTGTTGGAATTTAAAGAAATGTAAAACATAAAAGTTGTTCCTTATTTTGTCTAGTTGAATTTCCTTTTTTGAATCACTCCATTTGGAGTTTTGTAGCTCCAGATATGGCTCAAAAACCCAAGCTGTCCGGATATGCACTCTGCAGAAATTTACCATATCTACAGTGCATGAACAGTAGCTTGAGTCACTTGGTTGAATGGGTTCTGGCCATAATTTGGGATAGGTTCCTTCATGAAAGTTGTTTGTCTATGTCTTAACTTGTTGCTGTAAAAATTTCAGGCCAATTGACCAAATCTACAGTGATTTATGGCCAAATGAACAGTTACTGTTCATTTGGCAAATTCTGCAGAATTCAGTTTCAGGGTTCCGGATTGTGGCTGAGTTTTGACCCTTTTGCTTTGGTCTTTTGGGCATGGTTTCTTCAGCAAAAATGTGCCATTATAAGCCTAGTTTCATGTCCAATTGGCCAAACATCAATTGGACTAGCACAGCCCAAGTTATGGCTGTGCAAAGGGACTGAAATTTCAGTCCCTATGCTGCTGTCCATAGGGCAGCCTGCAACCTCACATTGCCATGGTATTTTTCAGTCCCATTTATGGTCAATACATCTAAAATGGTCACTAATTGACCATTACAATGTGCCCTAACAATTTCCTAAGCCAATTCACACTTTCACCTTTCCAAACCCTAATTTCCATATGAATTTTTCACAACATGCTTTAATTAACTATCTCTTTCAATAATCACATGCATACATGGTTTAATCTTGATATCTAGTCCACTTTAAGTCCATCAAAACACTCATACCTTTTCATTCAATAGGGCTGCCAAAACTTAGGGCATGGATAGACATAGATTTCATTCATTTTAGTTATAAATTCCTACTTATTCCAAGTCTCTAACATAGAATTTAAAAAGCTTTAATTGTATATATGCACTAACCTTGTTTGGGCAGAATTTTCCCAAGCAATTCCTTCACTTTCTTGGCTTTTCTTGGCTGCCAAAGGCTTTAGCAAGGTGCTAGGGCAAGTTTTAGTGAAGCTAGGTTAGGATTTTATGGTGAGACAAGGTAGGAAATCAAGCTTGCTTGATTGAGCTCTAATGGAGGGTGGAAGGAAGGGTTCACGTTTTTGGTGGAGAAGAAGGAGAAGAAGAGCAGCTGATTTTTGGTCCTCATTAGTCTTCATTTATCTCTTTAACTTGTTAGTCAAAGGATGGCTTATTTGTGATTGGTCCACATTTCCTTAATGACATCACTTTGAGGTCATAATTTGCATTTGTTGCATTTTTCTTTTCTTTCCTCCACTACTCATTTTCAATTTAATTTCTAGCAATATTTCTTCATATTTTATGTCATATTAATTATTTACTCAACTGGACAAGTCGGCCAAAAATCACCTCTGAAGGCAAAATGACCAAAATGCCCTCCGTTTGGCTTAACGGGTCAAAATTGGCTGTACCGATTGAAATATTTTTCTAGGTATTTTCTTGGCATTCTAATGCCATGGGAACCTCAATGACCCTTCTCTGGAGTCCCAAAAATTATTTTATAATTTTTCCCTCGGGTCTAGGGCTCCTCGTTATAGAACCGCAACTTCCTCCTGACCCATCGCTTGGGCACCTATTGCTTGACTCAGTTGTATTTTATTTCTAAAATTTTTACTATATTTTTCTTATTAATATTTAAGTTAATTAGGGTTCCTGACTTTAGTTTAAATATTTTTCCGGACGTTCTAGCTGTCCGGACCGACACCGGTCTCCGGAACAGTAGAATGTACGGAGTGGTTACCGGGAGGGTGTTACAACTCTTCCCCTCTAATTTAAATTTCGTCCTCGAAATTTACCTGATGCAAACAGTTGAGGGAACTGTTGCCTCATCGTCTCTTCACTTTCCCAAGTTGCCTCCTCGGTGTTGTGGTGCCTCCAAAGCACTTTCACCAATGGAATTTGCTTGTTTCTCAACTCTTTCACTTCCCGAGCCAAGATCCGTAGAGGTTCTTCTTCATATGTCAAATCCGGCCGTATTTCAATTTCTTCTCTAGAGATGACATGTGAAGGATCTGAGCGATATCTTCTGAGCATAGACACGTGGAACACATTGTGGATCTTGTCCAGCTCTGGTGGTAAAGCTAGCCTATAGGCCACTGGACCCACACGTTCAATGACTTCATATGGGCCAATGAACCTAGGGCTCAACTTACCTTTTCTTCCAAACCTCAACACTTTCTTCCATGGTGACACCTTGAGGAACACTTTGTCGCCAACCACATATTCTATTTCTTTTCTTCTGTGTCGGCATAAGATTTTTGTCTGTCTAAGGCAACCTTCAAGTTGGCTTTGATTAATTTCACTTTTTCCTCAGCCTGTTTCACCAGGTCTGGTCCTACCAGTTTGTCTTCTCCCAATTCAGTCCCAAAGACACCGAGTTCTACATTTTCTCCCATACAACGCTTCATATGGGGCCATTTGAATGCTAGCTTGGTAGCTATTGTTGTATGCAAATTCTGCCAGTGGGAGGTATCTATCCCAACTTCCCTCAAACTCAATGACACAACTCCTCAGCATATCCTCAAGGACCTGGCAAGTATTTCACGTTATTGTTATCATTTCAATTCAATATTTGTATCAATTTCATGGGTTTCAATTGTTTACCTGGATTACTCTTTCTGATTGCCCATCCGTCTGAGGATGGAAAGCTGTGCTGAAATGGAGTTGTGTACCCAAGGATTCATGCAACTTCTTCCAAAATCTCGATGTAAACCTTGGGTCTCGATCAGATATGATGGAAAGTGGAATTCCATGCGCCTAACTATCTCACCGATATACAATTACGCTAACTTCTCCGGTGAGTAGTCACCCTAATCGGCAGAAAGTGTGTCGACTTCACAATCTATCAACTATCACCCATGCCGCATCATGTTTCTTCCGGTGAGAGGTAGACCACTTACAAAATCCATGGTGACCGATCCCATTTCCATTCGTATGCGATAGGTCAGTAGCAAACCTGATGGAACTTGATGTTCTGCCTTGACTTGCTGACATGTCAAGCATTTAGTCACATAGTCACCTATATCCCTCTTCTTACCAGGCCACCAATACTGGAGTTTTAGATCATGATACATCTTTGTACTTCCTGGGTGCATAGCATATACACTAGTGTGTGCCTCTTTTAGAATACTAGCCTTCAATTCCCCATTATCTGGTACACACAGTCTTCCTTTGTAATACAAACACCCATCTGCTTTCACCTCATAGTCGCTGCTTTTCCCTCCGAGATCTTGCTCATAATAACCATTAACTTTTCATCCGCCTTTGCCCATCTAAAATCTGTAGCAGGTTTGGCCTCACTTGCAACTCACCAAAATAGCTCCATCTCGAACCAAAGTTAGCGGGCATTCAATGATCTCAAAGTCACATGGATTTTCTCGCTCAAAGCATCAAGAACTACATTTGCCTTCCTGTGATGGTAGTCAATTGCATAAATAATCCTTCAGAACTCAATCCATCGCTCTGCCTAAGGTTGAGCTCCTTCGGGTTGGCAAATATTTCAGTGCTTTTGTGGTCTGTAAATGTAGCACTTTTCACCATACAAGTAGTGCCTCCATATCTTCAAGCATAAGATAATTGCTGCAAGCTCTAGATCATGGGTAGGGTAGTTCGCTCATGTGGCCTTAGTCACTGGAAGCATAGGCGATCACTTTCCCTCTTGCATCAACACACACCCTAACCCATTATGAGAGGCATCACCAGAGACCACAAAGTCCTTCCTCGACACCGGCCGTGTGCACACCGGTGCCTCTGTCAACATAGCCTTCAATTTCTCAAAATGGTCCGACACTTGTCATTCCAACAAATCGACATTCTTGTGTAACAACTTGGTCATTGGAGCAGCTATTAGGAAAATCCTTCACAAATCTCATGTAATACCCACTAACCCCAAGAAACTTCTCGACCTCGCTTGTATTTCGGGAGGCTTCCATTCCATCATCGCTTCTATTTTTTGGGATCCACCTAATCCCATCACCGACACTATGTGTCCAAGGAATGCAATCTCATTCACCAAAAGTCACACTTGGACAACTTAGCATACGACTTCTTTTCCCGCAGGGTTTGCATAACAATCCTCATATGTTCATCAGGTTCTTCCCTGGTCTTGGAGTACACCATAATGTCATCAATAAAAACCACTACGAACCGATCTAGATATGGATGGAAGATACTTTTCATAATGTCCATGAATGCAGATGGTGCATTTGTTAGGCCAAATGGGCATCACCGTAAACTCATAATGCCCATACCGGTCCCGAATGCGCCTTGGGCACATCTACATCTTTCACCCTCACCGATGATACCTCGATCCGAGATCAATCTTAGAAAATACTCCTGCTCCCTTCAGCTGATCAAACAGATCATCAATTCTAGGCAACGGATACTTGTTCTTCACAATCACTTTATTCAACTGCCGGTCATCAATACATAGCCTCAAAGTCCCATCCTTCTTCTTTACAAACAAAGACCGAGCTCCCCATGGTGACACATGGGCGTATGAACCCCTTATCCAAAGAATCCTTGCAACCGAAGTTTTCAACTCCTCAATTCTGGGTGCCATCCTATAAGGAGCAATGGAAATGGGTGTCAGATCCGGCAGTTGTCTCAATGGCAAATTCAACTTCCCTTTCGTGGCAAACCGTGCAACTCTTCAGAAATACCTGGGAAGTCTCTCACTATGGGTATGTCACTGTGTTTGGCTTAGCTCGCCTAGTATCCACCACATGTGCTAGGTAGGCTTCACACCTTTTCTCATCATTCTTCTTGCAATCGTGGTGAGATGACATTGAACAAGAAATCATCCTTTCCCACAATCGTGATCTCATTACCCTCAGGGGTTTTCAAAGAAATTCTCTTCAATTTGCAATCAACCATTGCCTGATGACGTGACAACCAATCCATTCCCAAAATCACGTCAAACTCGTGGAAAGGCAACTCAATCAGGTCTGCCAAGAATTCATACCCCTGAATCCTTAAAGGGCAACCCTTGTATACTTTGTTCACTACCACACTGTGACCTAATGGATTAGTGACCAGAATGTCTTGGTCACTCTCCCCTACCAATATCCCCCTTTCTACGGGTAGATTGATGCAGATGTATGAATGAGTGGATCCTGGATCCACCAATGCATGCACAGGTGTAGAGTAGAGGGAGAACGTACCCCTGATGACGTCCGGGGCATCTTGCTCCTCCTGAGCTCTCAAGGCATAATTTCTGGCAGGTGGTCTGTTATCTGGCCTCTCTGCTGGCTCAGATGCAGGCCTCTGAGATGGTCCCACAACTTCAGATTTACCAGACCTTCTACCCCTTGGTGGTGCAGGAGCAGGTCTGTCTGCTTGTGTTGGAGCAGCTGTAGTGGTTCTGCGTGGACAGTTTCTCAACTGATGCTCTGTTGACCCACACCTCAAGCAAGCACCAGTCATTCTCCAACACTCCCCCTTATGCCATTTCTGACAGTGTGGACATGCAGAAGATGCCGGGGCTGGTCCCCTGAACCCCATCCCTGGAGAGCTGCCCACTGATGGTGTGGACTGACCTCTCCTAGGGGTGAACTGTGGCCTGGGCCCCTGAGACTGACCCTGGCCCTGTGGCTGACCCGAACTCTGTGCAGGAGGACCCTTGAACTTCTTCCCTGATGCAGGAGCTGAACTAGACTGACCCGGTCCCCTCTTCTGCTGTCTCTCTCTTCTAGTCCACTCACTAATTCTTACTTTTTCCACCTTTATTGCAGCTTCCACTAACTTGGTAAATTCTGTGATTCCCAAGGCAGTGAGCTGGATCTTAATATTGTCATTTAGTCCCTCTTCAAATCTCTTGCATCTTTCAGCTTCATTTGGGACTATCTCCCTTCCGTAGTGGCTTAATCGGACGAATTCTTTCTCATACTCAGCCACTGACAACTGTCTCTGCCTTAGGTTAATGAATTCTCTTCTTCTCTCTTCTAAGTATACAGTACCCACATACTTCTTCTTGAATTCCAAGAGAAAGAAATCCCAAGTTACAGCTTTTGGCTGCACTTCACTGGACACAGTGTCCCACCACTCATATGCATCGTCTTGCAGCAAGGATATGGCAGCTTCCAGGTTTTGCTCTGGAGTGCAGTGGAGTTGTTTTAGGACTCTGCCTGTTCTGTTCAACCAATTCTCGGCTGCAATAGAGTCATCTTCTTTCTTGCCATAGAAATCCACTGCCCCAAATTTTCTTAACCTTTCCAGGTGTGATTTCTGCTGTGGAGCTGGTGGTGGTGGTGGTGGTGGTGCTGGCATTACCCCAGCCATCTGTCTAAAGAAGTCGGCCATTTGTTGGAACATGGCCTGTGGAGGCTGAGCAGGCTCTGCTTGAGTCCGCGAGCGCATTCTCTCATGCCCCTAGTCTCACCGCTGCAGGTGGAGCATGACTCTCCACTTCCTCCTCAACAGCTCTCTGTGATGAAGGATCCATATCCTATTCAAATAAGAAAGATAAACAGATCTGCATTAGTGTCACCTCGACTCTTACAAATGCAATGCATGGTATGGACTCAATCTAGGCCCAGAAACGCCTAAACCGTGCTCTGATACCACTAAATGTGACACCCCTTACCCGTGTACAGTATACCCGAGTAAGTAAGGCCACACTGTGTACTGGCACACTATAATATACCGTACTTAATTTGTGTCATGCTTTTGAAGTTAATTTATGAAATATGATTTATTTTAACCATTTATCAAAAGTATCATTCATTTAAGGTTCCGAAAATTTTAAAGAAAATCCGGCGGAGTACCGGCTAAAAATGGAGAAAACCGTTCTTCGGAACCTGTTAAAAACACTTCCAATATTTTTTTATTCCATCATCTCAAACTCCAGTATTCAAAATCTCAATAATATTTCTCAATAGCAAATTCTCAATAATCTTTTCATTTCTCAACATCCATTTCTCATATACAAGCAATAAATACATGCTCAAATCTTGCATTCATAGTCATAACTTTCATTATTTACATAAACATCAAAATATATTACATGAGTTCAAATACATATGAGAAAATACAAATCTGCTACAAAATATCAAAATGACAAAATGACACCTAGTGCCCTACCGATGCACTGCAGGTAGTGAGGTGACACGGACACTGAGCAGAACTGTCAGATGGACTCACCCAGTCTGTGGTCTACTGGGCTCACGATCGGGATCTCCAGTACCTACGCGTGGCAAAAGCAACGCGCTAAGCAATAATGCTTAGTGGTGCAATAATAAAATAAAAGAAAATAGCAAGAAAACAAATATATAGTGAATGTGTATGATTCATTTGTTTAGTATGGTTATATATGCATTAATTCAGTAACTTGGTTCATTTTATTCATTTGGTTGCCCAGGTAACCTACACTAGACGATCGGATCGATAACGGGTAACCGCACCGGGTACCTAGTACTCGGGCCGTCACACCATCGGTCACATACGTATCTCTGGTAGGCAATGTAACTAACAAGTCAGAATAATATCCGGCACAAGGCCAAGTCTCAATACAAAGTCAGAATGGCTAAAAGCCATGAAATCACAGAATGGCATTTTTGCCATGTGCAGTACTGCTAACTGAACCCTATTGGCATGCCAAACTATCCAAACCAATCTTGTTAGGTATACTAGGGCATTTGAAACTCTTAAATTTGTCAATTGTGAATTTCAATTTTTTTGGTGTTACTATTCATCATTGGTCAACAAAAATGTTGACTTTTAGAATAAAAATGTGTACATCAACTTTGGCACTCCCAACATACCACATTTGGTGTTTAAAACTTGTTGGCATTAAGTGTTTTTACCATTCCTAAGCATTAAACCAAAGGAGCAGATTTTTCAGATTTTGTACCATAAATTCACTGTTCCATTGGACACTGTTACTGTTGGAATTTAAAGAAATGTAAAACATAAAAGTTGTTCCTTATTTTGTCTAGTTGAATTTCCTTTTTTGAATCACTCCATTTGGAGTTTTGTAGCTCCAGATATGGCTCAAAAACCCAAGCTGTCCGGATATGCACTCTGCAGAAATTTACCATATCTACAGTGCATGAACAGTAGCTTGAGTCACTTGGTTGAATGGGTTCTGGCCATAATTTGGGATAGGTTCCTTCATGAAAGTTGTTTGTCTATGTCTTAACTTGTTGCTGTAAAAATTTCAGGCCAATTGACCAAATCTACAGTGATTTATGGCCAAATGAACAGTTACTGTTCATTTGGCAAATTCTGCAGAATTCAGTTTCAGGGTTCCGGATTGTGGCTGAGTTTTGACCCTTTTGCTTTGGTCTTTTGGGCATGGTTTCTTCAGCAAAAATGTGCCATTATAAGCCTAGTTTCATGTCCAATTGGCCAAACATCAATTGGACTAGCACAGCCCAAGTTATGGCTGTGCAAAGGGACTGAAATTTCAGTCCCTATGCTGCTGTCCATAGGGCAGCCTGCAACCTCACATTGCCATGGTATTTTTCAGTCCCATTTATGGTCAATACATCTAAAATGGTCACTAATTGACCATTACAATGTGCCCTAACAATTTCCTAAGCCAATTCACACTTTCACCTTTCCAAACCCTAATTTCCATATGAATTTTTCACAACATGCTTTAATTAACTATCTCTTTCAATAATCACATGCATACATGGTTTAATCTTGATATCTAGTCCACTTTAAGTCCATCAAAACACTCATACCTTTTCATTCAATAGGGCTGCCAAAACTTAGGGCATGGATAGACATAGATTTCATTCATTTTAGTTATAAATTCCTACTTATTCCAAGTCTCTAACATAGAATTTAAAAAGCTTTAATTGTATATATGCACTAACCTTGTTTGGGCAGAATTTTCCCAAGCAATTCCTTCACTTTCTTGGCTTTTCTTGGCTGCCAAAGGCTTTAGCAAGGTGCTAGGGCAAGTTTTAGTGAAGCTAGGTTAGGATTTTATGGTGAGACAAGGTAGGAAATCAAGCTTGCTTGATTGAGCTCCAATGGAGGGTGGAAGGAAGGGTTCACGTTTTTGGTGGAGAAGAAGGAGAAGAAGAGCAGCTGATTTTTGGTCCTCATTAGTCTTCATTTATCTCTTTAACTTGTTAGTCAAAGGATGGCTTATTTGTGATTGGTCCACATTTCCTTAATGATATCACTTTGAGGTCATAATTTGCATTTGTTGCATTTTTCTTTTCTTTCCTCCACTACTCATTTTCAATTTAATTTCTAGTAATATTTCTTCATATTTTATGTCATATTAATTATTTACTCAACTGGACAAGTCGGCCAAAAATCACCTCTGAAGGCAAAATGACCAAAATGCCCTCCGTTTGGCTTAACGGGTCAAAATTGGCTGTACTGATTGAAATATTTTTCTAGGTATTTTCTTGGCATTCTAATGCCATGGGAACCTCAATGACCCTTCTCTGGAGTCCCAAAAATTATTTTATAATTTTTCCCTCGGGTCTAGGGCTCCTCGTTTATATAACCGCAACTTCCCTCCGTGACCCATCGCTTGGGCACCTCATTTGACTTCGATTGTATTTTATTTCTAAAATTTTTACTAAATTTTTCTTATTAATATTTAAGTTAATTAGGGTTCCTGACTTTAGTTTAAATATTTTTCCGGACGTTCTAGCTGTCCGGACCGACACCGGTCTCCGGAACAGTAGAATGTACGGAGTGGTTACCGGGAGGGTGTTACACTATGGCAAATACCCCCATGAAATTTTCCATAAAAATCACAGATACGGATAGGGTAGGAACTTCTAGTTCTTTGACGAATGGTTCTTGATTGCTTCCGCCCTGAAGATCCGCCTCTGTCATACTTAGGAGCTTGGGGTCCCTCAAAATCTTTTCTCTTTCCCAAATTACTACTCGAACTTTGACCGATGGGTTTCCCACTTTTCTCTTTTTCATGCTGCTCTTGAGGGGGTTGGGTTTGTACTTGGGCTGACAGATTATCAGCCATTTGTTAAAAGAACATGGCCATCTACTAAGCTGTTTGTGTAGTAATTTGTATAGGAGGGACTGGTGCAGTTGGACCTCCAATGCTCTGTGGAACTGGGGTCTCTCCTTGCACGTTAGCTATATCAGACTGCTCTACCGTTTTATCCCCCTTGTCCATATCTATTCGTAGGATTTTTTTATTCTATTTCCTGTATAACCAACACATGGAGATTTCTCCTCGTTAGTTCATATTTATGATGTAAATGTATTATATGTATCATACATTCGAGCAGTTGTACTTATCAAAAAATATTTCAAATTCACAGTTTAAAATTTACTTTAAAATCTTTGCTCTGATACCACTAAAACATGTCACACCCTACTCCTCGTAAGATGTAACATGCTCCTATAGTACACCTAATGAATTACCGTACTTCGCCTACCGGTAACCCAATAAATATACTACAAGGGATTTTAAAATAATTTTCGTTCATTTTTAAATTAGTGGGTAAATTTTTTTCAGATATTAAAAACATTTATTTAAAGTCCAAACATAAATCAAATTTTTAGATATTTAAAATCTCCGCAATTTTTATAAAAATTTCGGCAGAATGCCATCTATATTTTGAGAAAACAGTTCTTCAAAACCTGAAAAAAAAAACACTCCCAATATTTTTCTCAATCACAACTCCATTATTCAATCTCATTTCACAAATCAACATAAGCAACTCAATACACAGTTTAAATTAAATTAAACATTGAAATATCTCATTAAGATAACAAAATGAATATTTACATTCATGGGAGTGTTAAAAATTTAGTAGTGCAAAACTTTATAAATACATAAAATCTCAAGATAACCTTATAATAATTTGTATTTCATTACAATCCAAAAAATATATTACGAAAGAGTTGGTACAACTGCTTAAAATAAATTTCATACATACAATTACAGAATTATATCAAAATCTAAAGTACAAGGGTATACCTATGATATACCCGAAGATAGTCTCACTATGCCTTTTAGTAATCTTGCTCAGCTACTTTATATTTTCTTTCACCTGCGACAGCATACGAAGCTATCGCTGAGTGGTGAACTCAGTGGTGCACAAACTAATAATTTAAAATGTAATATAAGTTATGCTTGACAATTCATAATAGATAAAAATTCAAAATTTCTAAATTCTTCAAAATTCATAACATTCGGAAATCAATATTTTCATTCATGCAAATTATTCATTTGAATAACATTTTGATCAAATAGTAACTATTTATCTATATTTCTTTTAAATCCCGAAACAACATGAAAATATTTTGAATCACTAACAAATTATTTATTTCAACCACAATTTATCAAACTATTCATAATTTAAAGGGCGTTGCCAACAATTCACACAGTTGAACCCATGACCCAAAATTCGAATAGATACCGTGTTGTACACCACGACATTTCACACTCTCCCAATAATCGAGGCTAAAAGGGAGGAACAAAGACTAGCTAGTATATATGAGTACTCATTCAATCTCTTCCCCAACTGGCAAGCCAGAGAGGAAGGAGCTCGCCCCATCTAGTGGAGGAGATATCTCACTAGACAAGCTAATGAGAATTCACAACAAATTTTGCCATGTCAACTGTGGTTTCAAATCATATTAAAAACAATTTCTATTTACAAAGTGTTTACAAATCATCAACATATTTAATCATCATAAATTCATGCTCAAGGTTGGCAACACATCAAACTTAAAATTTACGATTCTCAAAACCATGCAAGAAGTCCTTAAATGCATAAGAAAATTTATATTTAAATTATACAATTTCATTCAATAAGTTAAAATTCTCAACACAACAAAATCATAAGTCACAAAATAAACTTGTTCAAATCAATTTAGAAGTAGAAAAAATAACAAAAGAGTTAGTTGTGCACAAACCTTATACGAGTCGCCTCTTAGCCTTGACTCGATTCCTAGGGTTCTTTCCCAGTGTTGTTTTCAATTGAAACACACAGTTTCACAGTGTTTCAATACCATAACTTAGCATAAATCCAAAAAATAAATTTAAATTCACTTTTACCCAGCTCTAATGTGCTAAACTTGACGTTCTTTAAATTTTGTGTTTCGGAGTTACTATTCATTATACTATTCAAGTCAATTTGTTGACTTTCTAAGGCATAATAGGTATGGGAATTCTAACTTCACCCACATACCACGTTTTGGCACTAAATTTGTTGGATTTGGTTGTTTACTCAAATTCTAAGTCTTTTAGGCAAATTTGCAAATTTTCAGTTTTGGTGTCTTAAGTTGCACTATTTTATTGGCCATTTTTCTATTAAAATTTGGCAAAAATTTCTTCATAGAAAATGTTCTCTATTGTCTTAACTTTATTCTCCTTTTTGAATAACTCCATTTGGAGTTTTGTAGCTCAAGTTATAGCCATTTGAATCATGGCTGCCAGATTGGACTTAACCCAGATTTATGGGCAAATTCTGGTTCTGGCAGTTTTAGGTTACCAAATTTGGGTGGCCAAATGACTTGGTTAATGACATAATTTGGGTTTGTGTTCTTCATAAAAGTTTTAGGTCTATATCTCAACTGTCTACTGGTTAAATTTCAGGTCATTTAGACCTCCTAGCTCAAGTTATGGGCAAATGAACAAATACTATTCATTTGGTCATTTTGTACAAGTCAGACTGAGAAAATCCGGATTTGGTTAATTTGTTCACTAGGTTCTGGTCACTTTTTGAGCATGATTCCTAAATGAAAATTGTGTCATTTTGTGTCTATTTTCATTCCCAATTGGTCTCATACCAATTGGAGTTGTAAATTTTCAGTTTTGGTCCCTCAAAAGGACCTTGGTCTTGCTGCCAGCAGCATGACCACATTGAATCCGAATTTAAACTCAACTCCAACACTTCCAACACACTTCATTTGGTCACAAATGACCATTTCTCACCTCAAACCAAGTCCAACACACCATTTAACATATTCTCACATTTTTTTCTTCTAAACCCTAGGTGCCAAACCCTAACTTTCACAATTCATTCAATTAATGAATTTAAAGTAAATAATCAACATCTATACACTTAATTCATCTCAAATAATCATTCAAAATCATCAAACTCATTCATATCAAACCCTAACACAAGCTGGCCAAAATTTCCTTTTTGATCCCCTAACAATTGTTTTCTATTTGGTCTTACACAATTTCTAAGTTATTTCCACTTGTTCAATGTTAATTCTATAAGCATAAATCAATTTAAGTTAGGAGAGAGGTTTACCTCATATGGAGCTTTTCAATTCTCTAATTTTTCTTTTCCTTCTTGCTCCCAAAGAGTTTATCTAGGTCTAAGGGTGAGATTTAGTATTGGAATTTGAGGGATTTATGGAAGGAAACCAAAGAAATTTAAGCTTTTTATTCTTTAACAATGGTGGAAGATGAAGGAAGAGAGGGAGATGAGAAAGTGACGGAAAAGTGGGAATGGAAGATAAAAAATTTTTTTCTTTTTTTTTTTATGTGTATTTATCTCTTAATTTGACTTAGTCAAATTAAGTAATTAAATTAAAATTAAATATGAAGTCATGCATGATGTCATCTTGATGAGGTCATTAATTTATTTTCTTTTCTTTTCTTTTCTTTTCTTTTCTCTTATTTTTCTCATACTTCTTTAATTTAATTCTATATTTCAGAACTTTCATTTCTCATTTTTTATTGGAGAGTTAGATAAGGAGTCAGCTCACGGGGTTAATTGACCAAATTGCTCCTCATCAGTTCAACCCGGTTTGCAAATAATTCAATATTTCTTTCGGATCCCTGACCTAATTATTTGACCAGCTTAACAATTCTATTTCATGATTTTCTCTTTTCCACTGTGTTCATAATAGTCCTAAGGACCGCAACGTCACATTTTACGGTTCGAAATTTGAGTTTAAATTGACTTCGCAATCCTTCCCGAGAAGGTCACCCATCGCTGTGACTCTCGGCTCATTTAACTTCTTATACTTAACTAATTGACAATTACTCTGTATTTGTGTTCAAGGCTTAACTAGGTGTCTTAAACATAGTTCTAATCCTCTTAATTGTCCGGACCGATACTGGTCACTGGAACAGTAACATATACCAGGCTATGCAAATAGGAGTGTTACATTGCTTCCATGAGTAATGAGTTACAGAAGCAGCATGAGAACATGCAGAGTGGGAGTGAAATCCTCCTTCATCTATAAGAGTTTATGGTGAGCACAGCAGGATGAAGGAGCGGAAGCATGGAAAACACAAGTTAATATCATTGAATTTAAAAAATTTTGACCTAGGGTCACATGCATCATGCAAGATTTATTTTTATCTATTTGATTTCAATGATAAACAACATATTAAAACACTTTTAATATGTTTTGGATCTGTATTTGCCATTTAAGATTTTAAAAATTAATCAGATTAATTTTAGAACCCTAGATGAAATTAAGAACAAATACACTAACCTCTTGGTGCACTACAGTGTATTTGTGCCTTTCGGATGCGTCTTCAGGACACCAGATGTTGTCCCTCTAGCTTGTCCACACCAAGAACACCTATGGCAGCCCTTGAATAGCTTCTAAAGCATTTTCTATTAATTAGAAAATCAAGTTTTGCCTTTTAAGAGATTAAAGATGTAAACAGGACACTAGAAATAATTTCTAGTATTTTTAATTCAAGAGATTGTTTGCTAATCTCTTGGAATTGGTGAGAGATGAAGAAGAAGAGAGGGGGAGAAGCCTTTGGGTGGCCGCACAAAGAGGAGCAGCTGCTGGTTGTGTTGTTTTCTTTTCACAACAACACTTATATAGCTAGGTTAACACATTAAACCCTTGCCACATGTCACCCTCTGATTGGTTCTAGGTTTAATTGACCCAATCACATTGTGCCAAGTGTCAAACCTATATTTAATCTTAATTTTAATCATCATACATGATTAAAAAATATTTGGTAAGTTTATGTGTAGTGCCATGTGTCACCATCACATAGTGCCACATGTTACCCTGTGAAATGACCAAAATGCCCCTGTGTCTTAATTTTGAGTTCTCAACCCAAAATAATTATTTCTGTTCTTCTAATCAATTTATGTCAAATATAAATTAATTAATTAATATTTATTAATTAATTTCTCATTAATTAAATTCATATTTAAATACTTTAAATATAAATTTAACTTATACTATACATCCAATAATCTAGATTTGGCTTAAAGTCATGCTAAAGACTTTGCAATCTAAATGCAAACCAAACCTATTTAATTAATCAATTAAACTCCTTAATTAATTAATTAAATCATATTTAATTAGGTGATAACTTGTGTATATGTGTGACTCACTAGGCTCATCACTAATTGGCTATGAGATATGATATCAACTCTTAATATCATCAGAACTCTTTCTTACCATAAATGATTTCTTTAAATCATTTTATGCACCTCATAGACCATGGTTAACACCTAGCATAGCATGCCATAGCCACCCAATCAGTAATAAGGTTCACTTTAAATGAACCTATAATCATATGTTACCATGCACTAGAATCTCTATGTTACGAAATCCCAATTCGAGCTGGAGTAATGGTTTATGTCAAACCCCATTTACTATGAATATTATGTTCTCTTTTAATTTCAGTTCTTGATTAAAAAGATTTTCTCATCAGAAACTCTTTTCCAATTAAATCTATCTGTCTTGGCCAGGAACTTGAAACATCAAGAACAATTAAATGAACATAGGATTTTATCTCTATTTACTTAGAGGAACAGATTCCATCTTGATCAACACCTACCTCCATATATAACTAGTAGGAGCCAACACATGCCCATATATCCATACACAGTACAAGTATGAAAGCAGTATCAAACTCAAACCACCTATATACAAGATAACTGTGCTATCTCAGGTCTAAAGATTATATGCACTGATATGATTTATGACAATGCATTGACAAGAGTAAACTCTATGTGCTTATCATAAGTGTCACTGGTTCGACCTACTTATCATGTATAACTGCCTATCATGTTTGTTATATGGCATGAGACTCACCATTCCATCTTATTTATATCTCATATAAATAACTTGGGAACAAACATGAATATAATCTTTCTGGATAAGTCATGTCCTTATTATGAAGTATCCTCGATTGTGAACCTATTTATGATACTTTGTACTTGAAAACTGTCACTCATATTCTTAACAACTTAAGAATAGAATTTCTAACAAAATATCAATGGACCTTTTCTATTACACATAAATATATTATGTAAATAGAAAAGTGGAAATGCCTTTTATTAATAAAAACATGTACAAGATACATACTAAGTGACATGCTCTAGGGCATACTATTAACAATCTCCCACTAGCACTAGAGCCATTCATTACAATATCTTAGACCCATCTTCTCAAGATGTCGGCCTAGCTGAGTCTGTGACATAGGCTTAGAGAATGGATCAGCTGGATTTTTAGTTGATGCTATTTTTTGCATGGCTACATCGCCTCATCCAACTATTTCTCTGAAAATGTGGTAGTGCCTTTCTATGAGTTTGGATTTCTGGTGAGACCTTGGTTCCTTAGCCTGTATGACTGCTCCATTGTTGTCACAGTGTAGTGGAACTGCTGACTCAATGGAAGGACCTACTGCAAGTTCTGTCACGATTTGTCCAAACAGGTTCCTTTGCAGCATCTGATGCTGTAACATCCTCCCGGTAGCAACTCCGTACATTCTACTGTTTCGGTGACCGGTGTGGGTCCGGACAGCTAGACCGTCCGGAAAAATATTTAAACTAAAGTCAGGAACCATAATTAACTCAAATATTAATAAGAAAAATTTAGTAAAAATTTTAGAAATAAAATACAACCAAGTCAAATGAGCCGGTGCCCAAGCGATGGGTAACCCAGAGGGAAGTTGCGGTTCTCACAACGAGGAGCCCTAGACCTGGGGAAAAAATTATAAAATAATTTTTGAGACTCCAGAGAAGGGTCATTGAGGTTCCTATGGCATTAGAATGCCAAGAAAATATTTAGAAAATTTTTTCAATTGGTACAGACAATTTTAACCCGTTAAGCCAAACGGAGGGCATTTTGGTCATTTCGCTTTCAGAGACGATTTTTGGCCGACTTGTCCAGTTGATTAAATAATTATTATGACATAAAATATGAATTAATGTTGATGAAAAATTAATTTGAAGTTAGTAGAAGAGAAAAGAAAAGAAAATACAATAAAATGCCAATTATGACATATTATGAGGTCATTTAAAATTGTCCACCAATCACAATTAATTAACCATCAAATTAACTAATAAAAAGAGTCAAAAGAGACCAAAGAATTAAAAAGCAAACAGCAGCCCTTCTTCTCCTTCAAAAACGTTTTTCACCTCCTCCCTCACTCCTCCATTAACAAACTTTCTAAAGCTTCAATTTCCATGCTTTCCTCACCCCAAAACCCTAAGTCCCTTCACTAAAAACTTGTCTCTACCTCTTGGGAAGTGTTTGGCAGCCTAGAAAGGGAAAGAAAGTGAAGATTAACTTGGGAAAATTCTGCCCTACAAGAGGTTAGTGCATATATATACTTAAAACTCTTTAATCCCATGCTAGAGACTTGAAACAAGTATGAATTTGTAACTTAAATGAATAAAAGTTATGTGTATGTCCACCATGATTTTTGGCAACCCTAAAGAAGGAACATGATTGAGTGTCTTGATGGACTTAGAGTGAACTAGAGAGTATGTTTAAAAAATATATATATATATATATATATATACATGTAAGGAATGAAAGTGATTAATTAAGGTAGTTGTGAAAATTTATAATGGAAATTAGGGTTTTGAGGTGTGAAACTTGGATTTAGCTTATGAAATTGTGAAAGAACATTATAAGGGTCAATTAGTGACCATTTTAGGTAAGTTGACCACAATTTGGACTGAAATATAGCATGGCAAAGTGAATGTGTAGGCTGCCTAAGGACAAAGAAAGAGTGGATCAAATTTCAGTCCACTTGGACTGCCATATCTTGGGCTGTGTTGGTCCAATTTGTGTTTGTCCAATTGGACATGAAACTAGGCTTATAATGGCACATTTTTGCTGAAGAAACCATGCCCAAAAGACCAAAGCAAGAGGACCAAAAGTTAGTCCCAATCCGGATACCCTGCAAACAGCCCCTGCAGAATGACCAAATGAACAGTAACTGTTCATTTGGCCATAACTCACTGTAGAATCGTCAAATTGACCTGAAATTTTTACAGCAATAAGATATGATATAGACAAATAACTTTCATGAAGAACATTACCCCAAATTATGCCATTAACCCATTCAAATTATTGGTCAAAGTTAAGTTATCAAACCTGCAACTTTGCAGATTTTCACTTGAGCAGTAATGTTTGGATGGCTGTAACTCTCTCTAGAAAACTCAGATTTAGGCGATTCTTGAACCGATGGAAACCTAAGGTATGGTAGAACATTTCATAAGAAGAAAGTTAGACCAAATTATGAACTTAACTTGATCAAATTACTGACCAAAATTGGACCAAAAATCTGCCAGACCCAAAATCTCAGCATGAACAGTGCACGTGAACAGTAAACTTATTTTGGCCATAACTTGAGCTACAAAACTCCAAATGGAGTGATTCAAAAAAAGAAATTCAACTAGACAAAATAAGGAACAACTTTCATGTTTACCATTTCCTCAAATTCCCACTATAACAGTGCTTAATGGAACAGTAAAGTGAAGCTTCAAAAATTGAAAATTTTGTTTCCCTTGGTTTAAGCCTAGAAATGGTAATGGTGATCACTTCCAACAAGTTTTAAATGAAAAATGTGGTATGTTTGAAGTGCCAAAGCCAATGTACCTACTTTCTATGCAAAAGTCAACTTTTTGTTTGACTAATGAAGTGAATAGTGACACCAAAACTTGAAATTCAAAAATGTGAAACTTAAAAATGCAAAATGCCCTAGTAGGCCTAATGTGATTGGTTTGGATAGTTTGGCATGCCAATAGGGTATTGTTTTAGCAGTACTGCGAAAGGCTTTATGCCTGTGTTCATGGCTTTATGCCCGTATTCATAGCTTTTATGCCCGATTATGTGATATCATGGCTTTTAGCCATACTGACTGCATACATGGTTGATGTTCTGCGTCCCATGGTATGACGGCCCGAGGCACCGCGGTGTCCAGTGCCAACGACCCGTTATCCAGTCCAGTCGTCCAGTATAGGTTACTTGGGCATGGAAAAGTATAACTATGATTGAACTGATTATTAAAGAAAATACGAAAATTAAGTATCAGGAATGATTACAAAAATACAAAGAAGCTCAAGATCATGAAGAAAATAATTAACGAAATGCATGAAGAAGTTAATATCATAAAACATGATTAGCCCTCGACTAAACAATAAGTTAGTAATTATACATCTCTTATGAACACAATAGCAAGGAAATTATTATTTTTTATTTGCATATTATATTTTCTTGTATTATTGGCACCACTAAGCTTTATGCTTAGCGCCGCTTTGCAACGTGTAGGTAATCAAGATTTGGACAGAGGGCCCAGAGACCACAGATTCGGTAAGGCGGTTCACGCTCGCATAGTGTCCGTGTCACCTCACCATCCATTGCATTGGTAGGACACTAGGTCCCATTTTGTATTTTGAGATTTTTGTAAATTTGGTAATTAAACTCTTATTTTATCATATGTATTTGAACAAATGTAATATAATTTTTTATTAATGTAAGTACTTGTAATTTGTGATTATAAATCACATGTGAGAATTTATTTATGATTTGAGTCTAATGATGATGTGAAATGACAAATAGAGGAATCGTTAAGAAATTGTCAGAACTTGATGTGATACAAAATGTGAATTGTATATGAGTACCATGAGATGAATGATTGAGAAATAAATGAAATTGCTGAAATTATTCTGAGACTTTGTTGATAATTGGAGTTGGGATTGATTAAATATGATCATAGGAAGTGTTTTCACAGGTTCCGAAGAACTGTTTTCTCCATTTTTAGCAGATCACTGCGGATTTTCTTTAAAATTTTCGGAACCTCAAATAAATAATAATTTCGATAAATGGCTTAAATGAATTATATTTCACAAATTGTATTCAAAACCATGATAAAAATGAATTAAGATAAAATAGAGTGCTCCGGCACACTGAGTGGCATAACTTGCTCGGCTACACTGTAGTCGGGTAAGGGGTGTCACAGATGCAGCAATATACTCAGCTTCTGTAGTGGAATCTGCAGTCGTGCTCTGTTTGGAACTCTTCCAACTGACTGCACCTCCATTACAAATGAACACATATCCAGAAGTAGACTTTCTATCATCGATATCTGATTGGAAATCAGAATCAGTATAACCATCCAATTGCAAGTCTCCACCTCCATAGATCAAGAACAAATCCTAAGTTCTTCTCAAGTACTAAAGGATATTCTTGACAGCTATCCAGTGTTCCAAACCTGGATTGGATTGATACCTGCTAGTCAAACTAACAGCATATGTGATATTTGGCCTAGTACACAACATTGCATACATTAAACTTCCAATAGCTGAAGCATATGGAATCCTGGCCATCTTATCTCTTTCTTCAGGTGTCTTTGGAGACATCTCTTTAGAAAGATGGATACCATGTCTCACTGGTAATAATCCTTTCTTGGAATCAAGCATGTTAAACTTCTTTAACACCTTTTCAAAGTGTCGACTTTGGGATAAACCAATTATTCTTTTCGCTCTATCTCTGTAGATGCGAATCCCAAGAATATAGGTTGCCTCCCCTAAGTCTTTCATGGAGAATGTATTTGACAACCATACCTTTACAGTTGTCAACATACCTGTGTCATTACCCATCAACAGTATATCAACCACATATAAGACAAGGAAAGTGATAGCATTGTCACTAACCTTCTTATATACATATGGCTCATCCTCATTTTTGATAAAACCAAATGATTTAATGGCTTCATCAAAACGGATGTTCCAACTCCTTGAAGCTTGCTTCAACCCATAAATGGATCGCTTTAGCTTGCATACCTTGGAATCATCTTGGGATTCAAAACCCCTAGGTTGTTCCATGAAAATGTTTTCTTCAATGTATCCATTGAGAAAAGCTGTTTTGACATCCATCTGCCAAATCTCATAATCATAGTATGCAGCTATTGCTAATAGAATCCTAATTGGTTTAAGCATGGCAACAGGCGAGAAAGTCTCCTCATAATCGATTCCTTGCCTTTGGCTGTAACACCCTAGGCAAATCCCACATCGACAAAACACGGGAGAGATGCTGGGTTTATAAGTTGATGATTCGTAACCCCTAGTGACGCGTTTTAAAACCGTGAGGGCTTCAGCCCAGAGCGGACAATATCACTAGTGGGCCGGGCCGTTACATTTGGTATCAGAGCTGGACTCCCTCTAGTACGGTGTGTGGTGCGAGGACGCACCAGGCGGAAGCTGGTGGGCTTGTCACGACCCAGGGATGGGATTGGGACGTGCTTGTTCAACCAGCTACGCACTGGGGTGGAAACTTCGTGTCCCACATAGGAAATGGAAAGAAAAGATTTGGGCCATATATGTGGGAGCCTTCCTCACCTGGTTAGCGCGCTTTTGGGAATGAAACATCCCAAGGGACAAATCCGTGAGGCCCATGGGCCAAAGTGGACAATACTAACTGGAGAAGGATCGGGACTAGTGATATTGTCTGCTCTGGGCTGAAGCCCTCACGGTTTTAAAACGCGTCACTAGGGGTTACGAACCATCAACTTATAAACCCAGCATCTCTCCCGTGTTTTGTCGATGTGGGATTTGCCTAGGGTGTTACAATCCACCCCCTTATGGGACTCAGCGTCCTCGCTGAGGTTTGCCCCACCATCGTTCAAGGTTGCACGCGGAGCCGCTCTGATACCACAAATGTAACGGCCCGGCCCACTAGTGATATTGTCCGCTCTGGGCTGAAGCCCTCACGGTTTTAAAACGCGTCACTAAGGGTTACGAACCATCAACTTATAAACCCAGCATCTCTCCCGTGTTTTGTCGATGTGGGATTTGCCTAGGGTGTTACATTGGCGAAACCCTTTCGCTACTAACCTTGCCTTATAGGTCTCTACCTTTCCATCAGAATCAATTTTCTTCTTGAAAACCCATTTGTTCCCTATAGGTACAATACCTTCAAGTGGGTTAACAAGATCCCAAACTTGATTCTTATACATGAAATCAATTTCAGATTTCATAGCATCAATCCATTTTGAAGAGTCTATATCTGATATAGCTTCTTCATAGGTCTCCATGATCTATTTCTTCATGAGTAGACAACTCTTATTCTTCTTCATGAAGGAAACCATATCTCACTGGTGGGTGAGATACCCTGGTTGTTCTATGAGGAATAGCTGTAGATGTTTCATCAACAGGTGTAGGTTGACTAGATGGATCTATATCCATTTGATCTATTGGTTGGTCAGAATTCTCCAATTCCAACTCTATTTGCCTTCCTTTGCCTCCTTCTTGAACAAACTGTTGTTCAAGAAATGTGGCATCTCTACTTATCACAACCTTTTGTGAAGTAGGCAAATAAAAATAATATGATATCTAACAAATCGACCTTTTTCTGATCTAATTTCCAATTTATCAGTGTTCAGCTTTTTGACATAAGCTGGATAACCCCAAATCTTAACATGCTTAAGACTTGGTTTTCTTCCATGCCATATCTCATAAGGTGTGGAAGAAACTGATTTTGTTGGAATCCTATTCAGAATATACAAAGCTGATTCTAATGCAAATCCCCAAAAGGAGATTGGCATATCAGTATAGCTCATCATACTACGTACCATATCCAATAGGGTACAATTTCTCGTTTCAGATACACCATTCAGCTATGGCATTCCTAGAGGAGTCAGCTGGGAAACGATGCCGTGCTCTCTCAAGTATTCATCAAATTCAGAACTCAAATATTCACCTCCACGATCTGATCGAAGAGCTTTAATACTCTTTCCTGTTTGATTTTCTACTTCAGATTTAAATTCTTTGAACTTTTCAAAGGATTCATGTTTGTATTTTATCAAATACAAATACCCAAACCTTGATTTATCATCAATAAAGGTAATAAAGTAATGAAAACTACCTCTAGCCATTTCCTTAAATGGACAACATACATCACTATGTATTAGCTCCAAAATATTTTCAACCCTTAGCCCTTGTCCAACAAAGGGTGATCTAGTAATTTTGCCCTGAAAAGCAAGATTCACAAGTTGGAGTAGGCTCAGAGCCCAATGAGGATAGAATCCCTATTTTCTCCAATTTCGCAATCCCATCTTCTGCAGCATGACATAAACCTTAAGTGCCAAATATATTTTGAACTTGAGTTGATTTTCACCATGGCATTGCATTCATTTAGATCACTTGCATTCATTTTGTGTTTGTCATTATTATCCAAATAATAAAGACCATCATTCATATAACCCGAACCAACATATTTATTTCCAAAATAAATATTGCAAACATCATCTGTGAACTGAAATTCATAGCCATTTTTAGTCAAACTAGATATAAAAATGATGTTCTTAAAAGCATCAGGTATATATAAAATATTATCCAAACACAAAACACGTCCAGACATGTAAAAAGATTTAGATCCTATGGCTAAAGCTTCAATAGTTGAGCCATTGCCAATCCAGACTCTAACATCTTGAGAACGCAAGTTGCTACTATTTGCTAGTTCTTGCACATCATTAGAAATGTGAGAACTGGCACCAGTATTTAAAACCCAAGCTATAGATGAACTATGAGTATCATCAGAATCTAAATAACAAGATATGGATATACCTTCCGAAGATGTATCCTTCTTGTCCTTCAGAGAAGCAAGATACTCTGGGCAGTTCCTTTTCTAGTGCCCATCCTTTTGGTAGTGGAAACCCTTTCCTTTGCCTCCATCAACTTTAGTCTTCCCTTTCTGTTTAGCTATTTTCTTGGAAGGACCAAGAATCTGAGGTTTCTTTTTCTTATTGCCCTTCTTCTTGTTAGACTTTCCAGTAGAAGAAGATGCAATCAAAGCTACCTCTTTTCCTTTATTGCCCAGCAGATTCTTTTGAGCAATAACTAGCATGTTGAGTAAACCAGCTAAGGTGCATTCCTGTTTAGTCATATGGAAATTTGTCACAAAATTCCCAAAAGACTCAGGAAGGGACGAAAGGATCAAATCCGTCTGTAGTTGGAAATCTATGTTGAAGTCAAGATGTTCCAGCTGCTCAATCAGCTGAATCATCTTGTGGACATGATCCCCAACATTCTGTCCCTCAGACATCCTCATGCGGAACAGCTGTCTAGATATCTCATACCTAGAATTCCTATTGTGCTCACCATACATCTCTTATAGGTGAAGGAGGATCTCACTCACACTCTGCATGTTCTCATATTGCTTCTGTAACTCATTATTCATGGAAGTAAGCATGTAACACTTAGCTCTCATATCATGCTCCTGCCACTTGTCCAAAGTTTCATGTTCCTCTTGAGTGGCCTCTGGAGGTCAGGGACCAGGAACATTTGAATCTAGATCATATCCTATATGTTCAAGGTTCAGGACAAGTTTCAAATTTCTTAGCCAATCAGAGAGATTTGGTCCTGTTAACCTATTGCGATCAAGTATGCTTGCAAGGATATTGGATGGCGGTGGTTGTTCTGTGCTCATTATTGTCAGAAAATTAACTACAGAAAATAATCAAATTAATTAGCAAATGTATCATGTAATCAACCAAAATGATTATGGTCTTTTAATCAAATTGGTCCTCCCACTAACTTAGCGAATCCTACACCTCCAAAGTAGAAAACAGAAATCCTAGTTGGATGGATTTCTAGTGGGTGATTGAATTCTTATAATTCTATTGATCATCCTCAGGTACATCTATTATTGGAATTACAATAAACTATAAGTGAGCAACTCCTTGCCCATCACATCTCATGTGAGGTTCAATCCTTTACCTAGCCCCTAATGCTCAAAATCTCAAGTACATCCATTATTGACTTATCTTGCATTAGTTAAGTTGATCCCATTGAGCCAGTAATTATGCAAATAATTTCAATGTCCTCAGGTACATCCAATATTGGCCACCAAACCATTTACATATTTACAATATCTCATGCTTAACAATTATTCTTAAGAAAATCTCTTAAATTAATTGCATCTTATGCAACTATTTAAAATTTCTTAAAATAATTGCCCCAATGGAGGGCCCATGTTATAATTACTTTAATTATAGCATTTCTAACTTAATCATTTGTTTAGAAGATTTTATGGTCATCCTAATTACTATTAAGGTCTCACTTTGCACATTATCCATTTAGCATGCATATATCATATAATTGCATACATTCCCATACATCTCATGCATTCATGGATAAGCAGTCAACATGGTATGATCATGGACTTTCTAAGGGATTCAATTCTGAGCCACTAAGAATTGAATCAGGGCATTCCTAGGTGCATTTCATTCATTCATTTTACAAGAGTTGCTGAAGGAGTACATAATCAACACTTGATATTGAATTCCTTCCACTAGTCCCGCCAATGCTCTTGACCTCCTTGATCTTCTTGCAATCTAATATTACATAGTAATCCTTGGCATATCAAGGCAAATTTACAAGAACTAAATAAATGAAATTACAACCCAAAAATTATTACAAACTTAATAATACATGCCCAAAATAAATTAAAATAAATAAATTAATTTACAATCCCAAAGAAACATAAAAAAAAAAATAAATCCAATCACATTAGTCTTTTATAGTCCATGATCATCCATCATGCATATCACTATTTAACAATAAAATAAAACATACATAATTAAATTAAATTGAATATCTCATATTCAACTTAAAAATCCAAATTTGAATATTATATAAATAAATTTAAAAATTCAGATTTGAATCTCATTCAAATAAATTTAAAAATTCAGATTTGAATCACATTCAAACAATTTTGAAAAAATCAGATTTGAATAACATTTAAACAATTTTTTTTAAAATTCAGATCTCAATATTATTCAAACAACTTTAAAAAATCAGATTTAAATATGATTCAAACAACTTTAAAAATTCAGATTTGAATCACATTCAAACAACTTTTAAAATTCAGATTTGAATCATATTCAAACAATTTTTAAAATTCTGATTTGAATCAAAATTTACTTGTGTGATTAAAATTCTAATTAAACAATTTAATTAGACATAGGATGATCTTTTAGATCATACAACAATTGCAAATTAAAAAGCCAAACTTTGAGCCACCCATGGAAGCCAAAATTGGCGCACCAAAGATGGTGTTCTTCAAGTATGTTGCCACATATTCATTACAACCAGCAATGGATAAATCATCTCATGATCAAAACACATAATTAAATCATATAATCAACAATCTAAATGGCAAATATAGTGGCTCTGATACCAATTGAAGGAGTGGAAGCATGGAAAACACAAGTTTATACCATTGAATTCAAAAAATTTTCACCTAGGGTCACATTCATCATGCAAGATTTATTTTTATCTATTTGATTTCAATGATAAACAACATATTAAAACACTTTTAATATGTTTTGGATCTGTATTTTCCATTCAAGATTTTAAAAATTAATCAGATTAATTTTAGAACCCTAGATGAAATCAAGAATAAATACACTAACCTCTTGATGCACTGAAGTGTATTTGTGCCTTTCGGATGCTTCTTCAGGACACTAGATATTGTCCCTCTAGCTTGTCCACACCAAGAACACCTATGGTAGCCCTTGAACAGCTTCTAAAGCTTTTTCTATTAATTAGAAAATCAAGTTTTGCCTTTTAAGACATTAAAGATGTAAACAGGACACTAGAAATAATTTCTAGTATTTTTAATTCAAGAGATTGTTTGCCAATCTCTTGGAATTCGTGAGAAATGAAGAAGAAGAGAGGGAGAGAAGCCTTTGGGTGGCAGCACAAAGAGGATCAGCTGCTGGTTGTGTTATTTTCTTTTCATAGCAACACTTATATAGCTAGGTTAACACATTAAACCCTTGCCACCTGTCACCCTCTGATTGGTTCTAGGTTTAATTGGCTCAATCACATTGTGCCAAGTGTCAAACCTATATTTAATCTTAATTTTAATCATCTTACATGATTAAAAAACATTTGGCAAGTTTATGTATAGTGCCATGTGTCACCATCACATGGTGCCACATGTTACCCTGTGAAATGACCAAAATGCCCCTATGTTTTAATTTTGAGTTCTCAACCCAAAATAATTATTTCTCTTCTTCTAATCAATTTATATCAAATGCAAATTAATTAATTAATCTTTATTAATTAATTTCTCATTAATTAAATTCATATTTAAACACATTAAATATAAATTTAACTTATATTATACATTCAATAATCTAGATTTGGTTTCAAGTCATGCTAGGGACTTTGCAATTAAATTGCAATTAAATTTATATTTAAAGTGTTTAAATATGAATTTAATTGATGAGAAATTAATTAATAGAGATTAATTAATTAATTTATATTTGATATAAATTAATTAGAAGAAGAAAATAATTATTTTGGGTTAAGAACTCAAAATTAAGACACAGGGGCATTTTGGTCATTTCACAGTGTGACACGTGGCACCATGAGATGGTGACACATGGCATAACACATAAGCTTGCCAAATATTTTTTAATCATGTAAGATGATTAAAATCAAGATTAAATATAGGTTTGACACTTGGCACAATGTGATTGGGTCACTTAAACCTAGAGCTAATCAAAAGGTGACATGTGGCTAGGGTTTAATGTGTTAACCTAGCTATTTAAGTGTGGTTATGAAAAGAAAACATAACCAGCAGCCTCTTCTCTCATATGTCACGCCACTTTGAGCCTCTCCAGCTATTTCTCTTCATCTCTCATCAATTCAAAGAGATTAGCCATCAATCTCTTGAATTAAGAACACTAGAAATTGTTTCTAGTGTCCTGTTTGCATCTCTAATCTCTTAAAAGGCAGAACTTGAATTTCTAATTAATAGAAAAGGCTTTAGAAGATGTTCAAGGGCTGCCATAGGTGTTCTTGGTATGGACATGCTAGAGGACAACATCTGGTGTCCTCAAGACGAATCTCAAAGCGCGAACACGCTGCGACACATCAAGAGGTTAGTGTAATCGTTCTTGATTTAATCTAGGGTTCTAAAATTAATCTGATTAATTTTAAAATCTTAAATGGCAAATACAGATCCAAAAACATATTAAAAGAGTTTTAATATGTTTTTTATCATTGAAATCAAATAGATAAAAATAAATCTTGCATGATGCATGTGACCCTAGGTGAAAATTTTTGAATTCAATGGTATAATCTTGTGTTTTTCACGCTTCCGTTCCAACAATTGGTATCAGAGCCACTATATTTGCCATTTAGATTGTTGATTATATAATTTAATTGTGTGTTTGATCATGAGATCAAGAGATTCATTGCTGGTTGGATCATGAGATGTGGCGTCACAAATGGTGAAGCCACCATTGGTGGCGGCAACAATGGTTCCATGGGTGGTTCAAGGTTTGGCTTTTAATTCTGCAATTGTTGTATGATCTAAGGCCTATTCTTTGACTAATTAAAGTGTTTAATTAGTTGTTTTAATCACACAATTAAATTATGATTCAAATCAGAATTTTAAAAATTGTTTGAATGTGATTCAAATCTGAATTTTAAAAGTTGTTTGAATGTGATTCAAATCTGAATTTTTAAAGTTGTTTGAATCATATTTAAATCTGATTTTTTAAAATTGATTCAATAAAATTCAGATCTGATTTTTAAAAATATTTGAATGTGATTCAAATCTGATTTTTAAAAAATGTTTGAATGAGATTCAAATCTGAATTTTTGAAGTTGTTTGAATGTGATTCAAATCTGAATTTTTAAATTTGTTTGAATGAGATTCAAATATGAATTTTAAATTTATTTGAATCATATTCAAATCTGGATTTTTAAGTTGAATATGAGATATTCAATTTAATTTAAGTATGTATGTTTTATTTAATTGTTAAATAGTGATATGCATGATGGATGATCATGGACTATAAAAGACCAATGTGATTGGATTTATTTCTTTTATGTTTCTTTGGGATTGTAAATTAATTAATTTATTTTAATTTATTTTGGGCATGTATTATTAAGTTTGTAATAATTTTTGGGTTGTAATTTCATTTATTTAAGTTCTTGTAAATTCGCCTTGGTATGCCAAGGATTACTATGTAATATTGGATTGCAAGAAGTTCAAGGAGGTCAAGAGCATTGGTGGGAGCAGAGGGAGGAATTCAATATCAAGTGTTGATTATGTACTCCATCAGCAACTCTTGTAAAATGAATGAAAGAAATGCACCTATGAATGCCCTGATTCAATTCTTGGTGGCTGCATTGAATCCCTTAGAAAGTCCATGATCATACCATATTCTTGCTTATCCATGAATGCATGAGATGTATGGAATGTATGCAATTATATGATATATGCATGCTAAATGGATAATGTGCAAAGTGAGACCTTAATAGTAATTAGGATGGCTATAAAATCTTCCAAACAAATGATTAAGTTGGAAATGGTATAATTAAAGTAATTATAACATAAGCCCTCCATTGGGGCAATTATTTTAAGAAATTTTAAATAGTTGCATAAGATGCAATTTATTTAAGAGATTTTCTTAAGAATAATTGTTAAGCATGAGATGTTGTAAATATGTAAATGGTTTAGTGGCCAATATTGGATGTACCTGAGGACATTAAAATTATTTGCATAATTCTTGACTCAATGGGATCAACTTAACTAATGCAAGATAAGTCAATAATGGATGTACTGAGATTTTGAGCATTAGGGGCTAGGTAAAGGATTGAACCTCACATGAGATGTGATGGGCAAGGAGTTGCTCACTTATAGTTTATTGTAATTCCAATAATGGATGTACACGAGGATGATCAATAGAATTATAAGAATTCAATCACCCACTAGAAATCCATCCAACTAGGATTTCCGTTTTCTACTTTGGAAGTGTAGGATTCGCTAAGTTAGTGGGAGGACCAATTTGATTAAAAGACCATAATCATTTTGGTTAATTACATGATACATTTACTAATTAATCTGGTTATTTTCTGCAATTAATTTTATGATAATAATGAGAACAAAACAACCACCACCATCCAATATCCTAGCAAGAATACTTGATCACAACAGTTGACAGACCTAATCATGCGATTGGCTAAGAAATTTGTAACTTGTCTTGAACCTTGAACATATAGGATATGTTCTAGATTCAAATGTTCCTGGTCCCTTACCTCCAGAGGCCACACAAGAGGAACATGAAACTTTGGACAAGTGGAAGGAGCATGATATGAGAGCTAAGTGTTACATGCTTGCTTCTATGAGTAATGAGTTACAGAAGCAACATGAGAACATGCAGAGTGCGAGTGAGATCCTCCTTCACCTACAAGAGTTGTATGGTGAGCACAGCAGGAATGCTAGGTATGAGATATCTAAACAGTTATTCCGTATGAGGATGTCTGAAGGACAGAATGTTGGGGATCATGTCCACAAGATGATTCGGCTGATTGAGCAGTTGGAACATCTTGACTTCAACATGGATTTCCAACTACAAACGGATTTGATCCTTCAGTCCCTTCTTGAGTCTTTTGGGAATTTTGTGACAAATTTCCATATGACTAAACAGGAATGCACCTTAGCTGAATTACTCAACATGCTGGTTATTGCCCAAAAGAATATGCCAGGCAATAAAGGGAAAGAGGTAGCTTTGGTTGCATCTTCTTCTGCTGGAAAGTCCAACAAGAAGAAGGGTAATAAGAAAAAGAAACCTCATATTCCTGGTCCTTCCAAGAAAATAGCTAAACAGAAAAGGAAGATCAAAGCTGAAAAAGGCAAAGGAAAGTGTTTCCACTGCCAACAGGAAAGTGTTTCCATTGCCAGTAAGAAAGTGTTTCCACTGGCCAGAGTATAGCAATCTAAATGAATGCAATGCCATGGTAAAAACCAACTCAAGTTCAAAATATATTTGGCACTTAAGGTTATGTCATGTTGCAGAAGATAGGATTGCAAAATTGGAGAAAATGGGGATTCTATCCTCATTGGGCTCTGAGCCTACTCCAACTTGTGAATCTTGCCTTCAGGGCAAAATGACTAGATCACCCTTTGTTGGACAAGGGCTAAGAGCTGAAAATATTTTGGAGCTAATACATAGTGATGTATGTGGTCCATTTAAAGAAATGGCTAGAGGGGGTTTTCATTATTTTATTACCTTTACTGATGATAAATCAAGGTTTGGGTATTTGTATTTGATGAAATACAAACATGAATCTTTTGAAAAGTTCAAAGAATTTAAATCAAGTAGAAAATCAAACAGAAAGAATATTAAAGCTCTTCGATCGGATCGTGGAGGTGAATATTTGAGTCTTGAATTTGATGAATACTTGAGAGAGCATGGCATTGTTTCTCGGTGACTCCTCCAGAACGCCATACGGTGAATGGTGTATCTGAAAGGAGAAATCGTACCCTATTGGATATGGTACGTAGTATGATGAGCTATCTTGATATGCCAATCTCCTTTTGGGGATTTGCATTAGAATCGACTTTATATATTCGAATAGGATTCCATCAAAATCAGTTTCTTCCACACCTTATGAGATATGGCATGGAAGAAAACCAAGTCTTAAGCATGTTAAGATTTGGGGTTGTCCGACTTATATCAAAAAGTGAACACCGATAAATTGGAGACCGGATCGTAAAAGGTCGATTTGTTGGATATCCAAAAGATAGTTTTGGATATTATTTTTATTTGCCTACTTCACAAAGGTTGTGATAAGTAGAGATGCCACATTTCTTGAACAACGGTTTGTTCAAGAAGGAGGCAAAGGAAGGCAAATAGAGTTAGAATTGGAGAATTCGACCAACCAATGGTCGGATGGATATAGATCCATCTAGTCAACCTATACCCATTGATGAAACATCTACACTGTTCCTCGTAGAACAACCGTGGTATCTCACCCACGGTGAGATATGGTTTTCTTCATGAAGAAGAACAAGAGTTGTCTACTCATGAAGAAGTAGATCATGGAGATGATCCACTTACCTATGAAGAAGCTATATCGGATATAGACTCTTCAAAATGGATTGATGCTATGAAATCGAGATTGATTCCATGTATAAGAATCAAGTTTGGGATCTTGTTGACCCACTGAAGGTATTGTACATATAGGGAACAAATGGGTTTTCAAGAAGAAAATTGGTTCTGATGGAAAAGTAGAGACCTATAAGGCAAGGCTAGTAGCGAAAGGGTTTCGCCAAAGGCAAGGACTCGACTATGAGGAGACTTTCTGCTTTGTTGCCATGCTTAAATCAATTAGGATTTTATTAGCAATAGTGCATACTATGATTATGAGATTTGGCGGATGGATGTCAAGCGACTTTTCTCAATGGATACATTGAAGAAAACATTTTCATGGAACAACCTAGGGGATTTGAATCCCAAGATGGTTCCAAAGTATGCAAGCTAAAGCGATCCATTTATGGGTTGAAACAAGCTTCGAGGAGTTGGAACATCCGTTTTGATGAAGCCATTAAATCCTTTGGTTTTATCAAAAATGAGGATGAGCCATGTGTATATAAGAAGGTTAGTGACAGTGCTATCACTTTCCTTGTCTTATATGTGGATGACATACTGTTGATGGGTAATGATACAAGTATGTTGACGACTATAAAGGTATGGTTGTCAAATACATTCTCCATGAAAGACTTAGGGGAGGCAACCTATATTCTTGGGATTCACATCTATAGAGATAGAGCGAAAAGAATAATTGGTTTATCCCAAAGTCTATACTTGGAAAAGGTGTTAAAGAGGTTTAACATGCTTGATTCCAAGAGAGGATTGTTACCAGTGAGACATGGTATCCATCTTTCTAAAGAGATGTCTCCAAAGACACCTGAAGAAAGAGATAAGATGGCCAGGATTCCATATGCTTCGGCTATTGGAAGTTTAATGTATGCAATGTTGTGTACTAGGCCGGATATCGCATATGCTGTTAGTTTGACTAGCAGGTATCAATCCAATCCAGGTTTGGAACACTGGATAGCTGTCAAGAATATCCTTAAGTACTTGAGAAGAACTAAGGATTTATTCTTGATATATGGAGGTAGAGACTTGCAATTGGATGGTTATACTGATTCTGATTTCCAATCAGATATCGATGATAGAAAGTCTACCTCTGGATATGTGTTCATTTGTAATGGAGGTGCAGTCAGTTGGAAGAGTTCCAAACAGAGCACGACTGCAGATTCCACTACAGAGGCTGAGTATATTGCTGCATCAGATGCTGCAAAGGAAGCTGTTTGGATAAAGAAGTTCGTAACAGAACTTACAGTAGTTCCTTCCATTGAGTCAGCAGTTCCACTACACTGTGACAACAATGGACCAGTCATACAGGCTAAGGAACTAAGGTCTCACCCAAAATCCAAACACATAGAAAGGCACTACCACATTATCAGAGATATAGTTGGGCAAGGCGATTTAGCCATGCAGAAAAATAGCATCAACTGAAAATCCAGTTGATCCATTCACTAAGCCTATGTCACAGACACAGTTAGACCGACATCTTGAGAAGATAGGTCTAAGATATTGTAATGAATGGCTCTAGTGCTAGTGGGAGATTGTTAGTAGTATGCCCTAGAGCATATCATTTAGTATGTATCTTGTACATATTTTATTAATAAAAGGCATTTCCACTTTTCCGTTTACATAATATATTTATGTGTAATAGAAAAGGTCCATTGATATTTTGTTAGAAATATTATTCTTAAGTTGTTAAGAATATGAGTGACAATATTTCTAGCACAAAGTATCATAAATAGGTTCACAATCGAGGATACTTCATAATATGGACATGACTTATCCAGAAAGATTGTATTCATGTTTGTTCCCAAGTTATTTATATGAGATATAAATAAGATGGAATGGTGAGTCTCATGCCATATAACAAACATGATAGGCACTTATAAATGATAAGTAGGCGAACCGGTGACACTTATGACAAGCACATGGAGTTTACTCTTGTCAATGTTTTGTCATAAATCATATCAGTGCATATAATCTTTAGACCTGAGATAGCACAGTTATCTTGTATATAGGTAGTTTGAGTTTGATACTGCTTTCATACTTGTACTATGTATGGGTATATGGGCATGTGTTGGCTCCTGCTAGTTATATATGGAGGTAGGTGTTGATCAAGATGGAATCTGTTCCTCTAAGTAAATAGAGTTAAAATCCTATGTTCATTTAATTGTTCTTGATGTTTCAAGTTCCTGGCCAGGACAGATAGATTTATTTAGAAAAAAGTTTCTGATGAGAAAAATCTTTTAATCAAGAACTGGAATTAAAAGAGAACATAATATTCATAGCAAATGGAGTTTGACATAAACCATGACTCCAGCTTGAGTTGAGATTTTGTAACAGAGAGATTCTAGTGCATGGTAACATATGATTATAGGTTCATTTAAGGTAAACCTTATTACTAATTGGGTGGCCATGGCATGCTATGCTAGGTGTTAACCATGGTCTATGAGGTTCATAAAATGATTTAGAGAGATCATTTATGGTAAGAAAGAGTTCTGATGATATTAAGAGTTGATATCATGTCTCATTGCCAATTAGTGATGAGCCTAGTAAGTCACACACATACACAAGTTATCACCTATTTAAATATGATTTAATTAATTAATTAAAGAGTTTAATTGATTAATTAAATAGATTTGGTTTGCAATTAAATTGCAAAGTCCCTAGCATGACTTGAAACCAAATCTAGATTATTGGATGTGTAGTATAAATTAAATTTATATTTAAAGTGTTTAAATATGAATTTAATTGATGAGAAATTAATTAATAGAGATTAATTAATTAATTAATTTATATTTGATATAAATTAATTAGAAGAAGAAAATAATTATTTTGGGTTAAGAACTCAAAATTAAGACATAGGGGCATTTTGGTCATTTCACAGTGTGACACGTGGCACCATGAGATGGTGACACATGGCATAACACATAAGCTTGCCAAATATTTTTAATCATGTAAGATGATTAAAATCAAGATTAAATATAGGTTTGACACTTGGCACAATGTGATTGGGTCACTTAAAC